>NW_026948398.1:0-99081 GCF_035149785.1 Candoia aspera | reverse complement strand
TCTTACTTTATGCTATTTACTTACCTTACGTTACTTATTATCTTACGTTACTTACTTACTTTAAGATATTTACATAACACGTTACTTACTTAACTTACGCTATTTACTTACTTCACGCTATTTACTTACCTTACCTTACTTACTTATCTTACCTTACTTACTTACTTTATGCTATTTACTTAACTTACGTTACTTACTTAACTTACGCTCTTTACTTACTTTACGCTATTTACTTAACTTACGTTACTTTACGCTATTTACTTTCTTTACGCTATTTACTTATCTTACGTTACTTACTTAACTTACGATTATGTAAATAGCGTAAAGTAAGTAAATAGCGTTAAGTAAGTAAGTAACGTAAGCTAATATCTTACGTTACTTAGGTTACGCTATTTACTTAACTTACGTTACTTACTTATCTTACGTTACTTACTTACTTTATGCTATTTACTTAACTTACATTACTTACTTAACTTACGCTATTTAGTTTCTTTACGCTATTTACTTAACTGACGTTACTTTACGCTATTTACTGACATTACGCTATTTACTGATTCCGCCCGGCTCACCCCGTGAGGTTTTCCTGACCCCGGGGTCAGGAATTTTTTGATTTCTGGGCCAAAAATTGTGCCGTCCCAAATCAAGCATGCAAAAGCACTCCTAACCCTTACATTCCACCCCGAATCTCATGGGGGAGATCGTTTTTGCATTCGGCCTGATTCCGCCCGGCTCGCCCCGTGAGGTTTTCCTGACCCCGGGGTCAGGAATTTTTTGATTTCTGGGCCAAAAATTGTGCCGTCCCAAATCCAGCATGCAAAAGCACACCTAACCCTAACATTCCACCCCGGATCTCATGGCGGTGTTCATTTTTGAATTCGGCCTGATTCCGCCCGGCTCACCCCGATAGTTTTCCTGACCCCGGGGTCAGGAATTTTTTGATTTCTGGGCCAAAAGTTGTTCAAGGATGGTCTAAACACGAAAGTGCTGCGCTGGTCGCTGGGACGAGATGACCCTGACAGCCTGTATTGGTGGATCCAGCTCGCGGGAAAGGCTGAGCATGCCCATGAGGTGTTCACGCAGAGACGGGCGGTGAAGTCGGGGCGAGACGGGAAACCCACCCACCCTTCGGACACCGCAGGGAGGCCTGGACAACGTTCGTGGGAAGAGGAGAAGGAGCGCCGCTACGCGAAGGGGCCGTGCCTGTGCTGCGGCAAAGAGGGGCACCGCGCGGCGGCGTGCCCGAGGGGAAAGGGCGAGGACCGGCAGGGAAAGTCGACTGCGAAGTCCGCCTCGCTACAGAGAAAGATGAAAGCTGCAGTGGCTGACAGCGAGATGGAGAGCGTGCCTTTCTACGGGGACGAGGGCGAGCCTGAATTGTTGCCGTTACTTACTTACATAACGCTATTTACTTACTTTACGCTATTTACTTAACTTACGTTACTTACTTTATGCTATTTACTTACCTTACGTTACTTATTATCTTACGGTTACTTACTTACTTTAAGATATTTACATAACACGTTACTTACTTAACTTACGCTATTTACTTACTTCACGCTATTTACTTACCTTACCTTACTTACTTATCTTACCTTACTTACTTACTTTATGCTATTTACTTAACTTACGTTACTTACTTAACTTACGCTCTTTACTTACTTTACGCTATTTACTTAACTTACGTTACTTTACGCTATTTACTTTCTTTACGCTATTTACTTATCTTACGTTACTAACTTAACTTACGATATGTAAATAGCGTAAAGTAAGTAAATAGCGTTAAGTAAGTAAGTAACGTAAGCTAATATCCTACGTTACTTAGTTTACGCTATTTACTTAACTTACGTTACTTACTTATCTTACGTTACTTACTTACTTTATGCTATTTACTTAACTTACATTACTTACTTAACTTACGCTATTTAGTTACTTTACGCTATTTACTTAACTGACGTTACTTTACGCTATTTACTGACATTACGCTATTTACTGATTCCGCCCGGCTCACCCCGTGAGGTTTTCCTGACCACGGGGTCAGGAATTTTTTGATTTCTGGGCCAAAATTGTGCCGTCCCAAATCGAGCATGCCAAAGCACACCTAACCCTTAAATTCCACCCCCAATCTCATGGCAGTGTTCATTTTTGCATTGGGCCTGATTCCGTCCGGCTCACCGTGTGATGTTTTCCTGACCCCGGGCTCAGGAATTTTTTGATTTCTAGGCCAAAAATTATGCCGTCCCAAATCCAGCATGCAAAAGCACACCTAACCCTAACATTCCACCCCAAATCTCATGGCGGAGATCGTTTTTGAATTCGGCCTGATTCCGCCCGGCTCACCCCGTGAGGTTTTCCTGACCCCGGGGTCAAGAATTTTTTGATTTCTGGGACAAAAATTGTGCCGTCCCAAATCAAGCATGCAAAAGCACTCCTAACCCTTACATTCCACCCCGAATCTCATGGGGGAGATAGTTTTTGCATTCGGCCTGATTCCGCCCGGCTCGCCCCGTGAGGTTTTCCTGACCCCGGGGTCAAGAATTTTTTGATTTCTGGGAAAAAATTGTGCCGTTTCAAATCCAGCATGCAAAAGCACACCTAACCCTAACATTCCACCCCGGATCTCATGGCGGTGTTCATTTTTGAATTCGGCCTGATTCCGCCCGGCTCACCCCGTTAGGTTTTCCTGACCCCGGGGTCAGGAATTTTTTGATTTCTGGGCCAAAAGTTGTTCAAGGATGGTCTAAACAGGAAAGTGCTGCGCTGGTCGCTGGGACGAGATGACCCTGACAGCCTGTATTGGTTGATCCAGCTCGCGGGAAAGGCTGAGCATGCCCATGAGGTGTTCGCGCAGAGACGGGCGGTGAAGTCGGGGCGAGACGGGAAACCCACCCACCCTTCGGACACCGCAGGGAGGCCTGGACAACGTTCGTGGGAAGAGGAGAAGGAGCGCCGCTACGCGAAGGGGCCGTGCCTGTGCTGCGGTAAAGGGGGGCACCGCGCGGCGGCGTGCCCGAGGGGAAAGGGCGAGGACCGGCAGGGAAAGTCGACTGCGAAGTCCGCCTCGCTACAGAGAAAGATGAAAGCTGCAGTGGCTGACAGCGAGATGGAGAGCGTGCCTTTCTACGGGGACGAGGGCGAGCCTGAATTGTTGCCGTTACTTACTTACATAACGCTATTTACTTACTTTAGGCTATTTACTTAACTTACGTTACTTACTTTATGCTATTTACTTACCTTACGTTACTTATTATCTTACGTTACTTACTTACTTTAAGATATTTACATAACACGTTACTTACTTAACTTACGCTATTTACTTACTTCACGCTATTTACTTACCTTACCTTACTTACTTATCTTACCTTACTTACTTACTTTATGCTATTTACTTAACTTACGTTACTTACTTAACTTACGCTCTTTACTTACTTTACGCTATTTACTTAACTTACGTTACTTTACGCTATTTACTTTCTTTACGCTATTTACTTATCTTACGTTACTTACTTAACTTACGATATGTAAATAGCGTAAAGTAAGTAAATAGCGTTAAGTAAGTAAGTAACGTAAGCTAATATCTTACGTTACTTAGGTTACGCTATTTACTTAACTTACGTTACTTACTTATCTTACGTTACTTACTTACTTTATGCTATTTACTTAACTTACATTACTTACTTAACTTACGCTATTTAGTTACTTTACGCTATTTACTTAACTGACGTTACTTTACGCTATTTACTGACATTACGCTATTTACTGATTCCGCCCGGCTCACCCCGTGAGGTTTTCCTGACCCCGGGGTCAGGAATTTTTTGATTTCTGGGCCAAAAATTGTGCCGTCCCAAATCAAGCATGCAAAAGCACTCCTAACCCTTACATTCCACCCCGAATCTCATGGGGGAGATCGTTTTTGCATTCGGCCTGATTCCGCCCGGCTCGCCCCGTGAGGTTTTCCTGACCCCGGGGTCAGGAATTTTTTGATTTCTGGGCCAAAAATTGTGCCGTCCCAAATCGAGCATGCCAAAGCACACCTAACCCTTAAATTCCACCCCCAATCTCATGGCAGTGTTCATTTTTGCATTGGGCCTGATTCCGTCCGGCTCACCGTGTGATGTTTTCCTGACCCCGGGCTCAGGAATTTTTTGATTTCTAGGCCAAAAATTATGCCGTCCCAAATCCAGCATGCAAAAGCACACCTAACCCTAACATTCCACCCCGAATCTCATGGCGGAGATCGTTTTTGAATTCGGCCTGATTCCGCCCGGCTCACCCCGTGAGGTTTTCCTGACCCCGGGGTCAAGAATTTTTTGATTTCTGGGACAAAAATTGTGCCGTCCCAAATCAAGCATGCAAAAGCACTCCTAACCCTTACATTCCACCCCGAATCTCATGGGGGAGATAGTTTTTGCATTCGGCCTGATTCCGCCCGGCTCGCCCCGTGAGGTTTTCCTGACCCCGGGGTCAAGAATTTTTTGATTTCTGGGAAAAAATTGTGCCGTCCCAAATCCAGCATGCAAAAGCACACCTAACCCTAACATTCCACCCCGGATCTCATGGCGGTGTTCATTTTTGAATTCGGCCTGATTCCGCCCGGCTCACCCCGTTAGGTTTTCCTGACCCCGGGGTCAGGAATTTTTTGATTTCTGGGCCAAAAGTTGTTCAAGGATGGTCTAAACACGAAAGTGCTGCGCTGGTCGCTGGGACGAGATGACCCTGACAGCCTGTATTGGTGGATCCAGCTCGCGGGAAAGGCTGAGCATGCCCATGAGGTGTTCGCGCAGAGACGGGCGGTGAAGTCGGGGCGAGACGGGAAACCCACCCACCCTTCGGACACCGCAGGGAGGCCTGGACAACGTTCGTGGGAAGAGGAGAAGGAGCGCCGCTACGCGAAGGGGCCGTGCCTGTGCTGCGGCAAAGGGGGGCACCGCGCGGCGGCGTGCCCGAGGGGAAAGGGCGAGGACCGGCAGGGAAAGTCGACTGCGAAGTCCACCTCGCTACAGAGAAAGATGAAAGCTGCAGTGGCTGACAGCGAGATGGAGAGCGTGCCTTTCTACGGGGACGAGGGCGAGCCTGAATTGTTGCCGTTACTTACTTACATAACGCTATTTACTTACTTTAGGCTATTTACTTAACTTACGTTACTTACTTTATGCTATTTACTTACCTTACGTTACTTATTATCTTACGTTACTTACTTACTTTAAGATATTTACATAACACGTTACTTACTTAACTTACGCTATTTACTTACTTCACGCTATTTACTTACCTTACCTTACTTACTTATCTTACCTTACTTACTTTATGCTATTTACTTAACTTACGTTACTTACTTAACTTACGCTCTTTACTTACTTTACGCTATTTACTTAACTTACGTTACTTTACGCTATTTACTTTCTTTACGCTATTTACTTATCTTACGTTACTTACTTAACTTACGATATGTAAATAGCGTAAAGTAAGTAAATAGCGTTAAGTAAGTAAGTAACGTAAGCTAATATCTTACGTTACTTAGTTTACGCTATTTACTTAACTTACGTTACTTACTTATCTTACGTTACTTACTTACTTTATGCTATTTACTTAACTTACATTACTTACTTAACTTACGCTATTTAGTTACTTTACGCTATTTACTTAACTGACGTTACTTTACGCTATTTACTGACATTACGCTATTTACTGATTCCGCCCGGCTCACCCAGTGAGGTTTTCCTGACCCCGGGGTCAGGAATTTTTTGATTTCTGGGCCAAAAATTGTGCCGTCCCAAATCGAGCATGCCAAAGCACACCTAACCCTTAAATTCCACCCCCAATCTCATGGCAGTGTTCATTTTTGCATTGGGCCTGATTCCGTCCGGCTCACCGTGTGATGTTTTCCTGACCCCGGGCTCAGGAATTTTTTGATTTCTGGGCCAAAAATTGTGCCGTCCCAAATCAAGCATGCAAAAGCACTCCTAACCCTTACATTCCACCCCGAATCTCATGGGGGAGATCGTTTTTGCATTCGGCCTGATTCCGCCCGGCTCGCCCCGTGAGGTTTTCCTGACCCCGGGGTCAGGAATTTTTTGATTTCTGGGCCAAAAATTGTGCCGTCCCAAATCGAGCATGCCAAAGCACACCTAACCCTTAAATTCCACCCCCAATCTCATGGCAGTGTTCATTTTTGCATTGGGCCTGATTCCGTCCGGCTCACCGTGTGATGTTTTCCTGACCCCGGGCTCAGGAATTTTTTGATTTCTAGGCCAAAAATTATGCCGTCCCAAATCCAGCATGCAAAAGCACACCTAACCCTAACATTCCACCCCGAATCTCATGGCGGAGATCGTTTTTGAATTCGGCCTGATTCCGCCCGGCTCACCCCGTGAGGTTTTCCTGACCCCGGGGTCAAGAATTTTTTGATTTCTGGGACAAAAATTGTGCCGTCCCAAATCAAGCATGCAAAAGCACTCCTAACCCTTACATTCCACCCCGAATCTCATGGGGGAGATAGTTTTTGCATTCGGCCTGATTCCGCCCGGCTCGCCCCGTGAGGTTTTCCTGACCCCGGGGTCAAGAATTTTTTGATTTCTGGGAAAAAATTGTGCCGTCCCAAATCCAGCATGCAAAAGCACACCTAACCCTAACATTCCACCCCGGATCTCATGGCGGTGTTCATTTTTGAATTCGGCCTGATTCCGCCCGGCTCACCCCGTTAGGTTTTCCTGACCCCGGGGTCAGGAATTTTTTGATTTCTGGGCCAAAAGTTGTTCAAGGATGGTCTAAACACGAAAGTGCTGCGCTGGTCGCTGGGACGAGATGACCCTGACAGCCTGTATTGGTGGATCCAGCTCGCGGGAAAGGCTGAGCATGCCCATGAGGTGTTCGCGCAGAGACGGGCGGTGAAGTCGGGGCGAGACGGGAAACCCACCCACCCTTCGGACACCGCAGGGAGGCCTGGACAACGTTCGTGGGAAGAGGAGAAGGAGCGCCGCTACGCGAAGGGGCCGTGCCTGTGCTGCGGCAAAGGGGGGCACCGCGCGGCGGCGTGCCCGAGGGGAAAGGGCGAGGACCGGCAGGGAAAGTCGACTGCGAAGTCCACCTCGCTACAGAGAAAGATGAAAGCTGCAGTGGCTGACAGCGAGATGGAGAGCGTGCCTTTCTACGGGGACGAGGGCGAGCCTGAATTGTTGCCGTTACTTACTTACATAACGCTATTTACTTACTTTAGGCTATTTACTTAACTTACGTTACTTACTTTATGCTATTTACTTACCTTACGTTACTTATTATCTTACGTTACTTACTTACTTTAAGATATTTACATAACACGTTACTTACTTAACTTACGCTATTTACTTACTTCACGCTATTTACTTACCTTACCTTACTTACTTATCTTACCTTACTTACTTTATGCTATTTACTTAACTTACGTTACTTACTTAACTTACGCTCTTTACTTACTTTACGCTATTTACTTAACTTACGTTACTTTACGCTATTTACTTTCTTTACGCTATTTACTTATCTTACGTTACTTACTTAACTTACGATATGTAAATAGCGTAAAGTAAGTAAATAGCGTTAAGTAAGTAAGTAACGTAAGCTAATATCTTACGTTACTTAGTTTACGCTATTTACTTAACTTACGTTACTTACTTATCTTACGTTACTTACTTACTTTATGCTATTTACTTAACTTACATTACTTACTTAACTTACGCTATTTAGTTACTTTACGCTATTTACTTAACTGACGTTACTTTACGCTATTTACTGACATTACGCTATTTACTGATTCCGCCCGGCTCACCCAGTGAGGTTTTCCTGACCCCGGGGTCAGGAATTTTTTGATTTCTGGGCCAAAAATTGTGCCGTCCCAAATCGAGCATGCCAAAGCACACCTAACCCTTAAATTCCACCCCCAATCTCATGGCAGTGTTCATTTTTGCATTGGGCCTGATTCCGTCCGGCTCACCGTGTGATGTTTTCCTGACCCCGGGGTCAGGAATTTTTTGATTTCTGGGCCAAAAATTGTGCCGTCCCAAATCAAGCATGCAAAAGCACTCCTAACCCTTACATTCCACCCCGAATCTCATGGGGGAGATCGTTTTTGCATTCGGCCTGATTCCGCCCGGCTCGCCCCGTGAGGTTTTCCTGACCCCGGGGTCAGGAATTTTTTGATTTCTGGGCCAAAAATTGTGCCGTCCCAAATCGAGCATGCCAAAGCACACCTAACCCTTAAATTCCACCCCCAATCTCATGGCAGTGTTCATTTTTGCATTGGGCCTGATTCCGTCCGGCTCACCGTGTGATGTTTTCCTGACCCCGGGGTCAAGAATTTTTTGATTTCTGGGACAAAAATTGTGCCGTCCCAAATCAAGCATGCAAAAGCACTCCTAACCCTTACATTCCACCCCGAATCTCATGGGGGAGATCGTTTTTGCATTCGGCCTGATTCTGCCCGGCTCGCCCCGTGAGGTTTTCCTGACCCCGGGGTCAAGAATTTTTTGATTTCTGGGACAAAAATTGTGCCGTCCCAAATCAAGCATGCAAAAGCACACCTAACCCTAACATTCCACCCCGGATCTCATGGCGGTGTTCATTTTTGAATTCGGCCTGATTCCGCCCGGCTCACCCCGTTAGGTTTTCCTGAACCCGGGGTCAGGAATTTTTTGATTTCTGGGCCAAAAGTTGTTCAAGGATGGTCTAAACACGAAAGTGCTGCGCTGGTCGCTGGGACGAGATGACCCTGACAGCCTGTATTGGTGGATCCAGCTCGCGGGAAAGGCTGAGCATGCCCATGAGGTGTACGCGCAGAGACGGGCGGTGAAGTCAGGGCGAGACGGGAAACCCACCCACCCTTCGGACACCGCAGGGAGGCCTGGACAACGTTCGTGGGAAGAGGAGAAGGAGCGCCGCTACGCGAAGGGGCCGTGCCTGTGCTGCGGCAAAGGGGGGCACCGCGCGTCGGCGTGCCCGAGGGGAAAGGGCGAGGACCGGCAGGGAAAGTCGACTGCGAAGTCCGCCTCGCTACAGAGAAAGATGAAAGCTGCAGTGGCTGACAGCGAGATGGAGAGCGTGCCTTTCTACGGGGACGAGGGCGAGCCTGAATTGTTGCCGTTACTTACTTACATAACGCTATTTACTTACTTTACGCTATTTACTTAACTTACGTTACTTACTTTATGCTATTTACTTACCTTACGTTACTTATTATCTTACGTTACTTACTTACTTTAAGATATTTACATAACACGTTACTTACTTAACTTACGCTATTTACTTACTTCACGCTATTTACTTACCTTACCTTACTTACTTATCTTACCTTACTTACTTTATGCTATTTACTTAACTTACGTTACTTACTTAACTTACGCTCTTTACTTACTTTACGCTATTTACTTAACTTACGTTACTTACTTTATGCTATTTACTTACCTTACGTTACTTATTATCTTACGTTACTTACTTACTTTAAGATATTTACATAACACGTTACTTACTTAACTTACGCTATTTACTTACTTCACGCTATTTACTTACCTTACCTTACTTACTTATCTTACCTTACTTACTTTATGCTATTTACTTAACTTACGTTACTTACTTAACTTACGCTCTTTACTTACTTTACGCTATTTACTTAACTTACGTTACTTACTTTATGCTATTTACTTACCTTACGTTACTTATTATCTTACGTTACTTACTTACTTTAAGATATTTACATAACACGTTACTTACTTAACTTACGCTATTTACTTACTTCACGCTATTTACTTACCTTACCTTACTTACTTATCTTACCTTACTTACTTTATGTTATTTACTTACCTTAAATTACTTATTATCTTACGTTACTTACTTACTTTAAGATATTTACATAACACGTTACTTACTTAACTTACGCTATTTACTTACTTCACGCTATTTACTTACCTTACCTTACTTACTTATCTTACCTTACTTACTTACTTTACGCTATTTACTTAACTTACTTTACGCTATTTACTTTCTTTACGCTATTTACTTATCTTACGTTACTTACTTAACTTACGATATGTAAATAGCGTAAAGTAAGTAAATAACGTTAAGTAAGTAAGTAACGTAAGCTAATATCTTACGTTACTTAGTTTACGCTATTTACTTAACTTACGTTACTTACTTATCTTACGTTACTTACTTACTTTATGCTATTTACTTAACTTACATTACTTACTTAACTTACGCTATTTAGTTACTTTACGCTATTTACTTAACTGACGTTACTTTACGCTATTTACTGACATTACGCTATTTACTGATTCCGCCCGGCTCACCCCGTGAGGTGTTCCTGACCCCGGGGTCAGGAATTTTTTGATTTCTGGGCCAAAAATTGTGCCGTCCCAAATCGAGCATGCCAAAGCACACCTACCCCTTAAATTCCACCCCCAATCTCATGGCAGTGTTCATTTTTGCATTGGGCCTGATTCCGTCCGGCTCACCGTGTGATGTTTTCCTGACCCCGGGCTCAGGAATTTTTTGATTTCTAGGCCAAAAATTATGCCGTCCCAAATCCAGCATGCAAAAGCACCCCTAACCCTAACATTCCACCCCGAATCTCATGGCGGAGATCGTTTTTGAATTCGGCCTGATTCCGCCCGGCTCACCGCGTGAGGTTTTCCTGACCCCGGGGTCAGGAATTTTTTGATTTCTGGGCCAAAAGTTGTTCAAGGATGGTCTAAACACGAAAGTGCTGCGCTGGTCGCTGGGACGAGATGACCCTGACAGCCTGTATTGGTGGATCCAGCTCGCGGGAAAGGCTGAGCATGCCCATGAGGTGTTCGCGCAGAGACGGGCGGTGAAGTCGGGGCGAGACGGGAAACCCACCCACCCTTCGGACACCGCAGGGAGGCCTGGACAACGTTCGTGGGAAGAGGAGAAGGAGCGCCGCTACGCGAAGGGGCCGTGCCGGTGCTGCGGCAAAGAGGGGCACCGCGCGGCGGCGTGCCCGAGGGGAAATGGCGAGGACCGGCAGGGAAAGTCGACTGCGAAGTCCGCCTCGCTACAGAGAAAGATGAAAGCTGCAGTGGCTGACAGCGAGATGGAGAGCGTGCCTTTCTACGGGGACGAGGGCGAGCCTGAATTGTTGCCGTTACTTACTTACATAACGCTATTTACTTACTTTACGCTATTTACTTAACTTACGTTACTTACTTTATGCTATTTACTTACCTTACGTTACTTATTATCTTACGTTACTTACTTACTTTAAGATATTTACATAACACGTTACTTACTTAACGTACGCTATTTACTTACTTCACGCTATTTACTTACCTTACCTTACTTACTTATCTTACCTTACTTACTTACTTTATGCTATTTACTTAACTTACGTTACTTACTTAACTTACGCTCTTTACTTACTTTACGCTATTTACTTAACTTACGTTACTTTACGCTATTTACTTTCTTTACGCTATTTACTTATCTTACGTTACTAACTTAACTTACGATATGTAAATAGCGTAAAGTAAGTAAATAGCGTTAAGTAAGTAAGTAACGTAAGCTAATATCCTACGTTACTAAGTTTACGCTATTTACTTAACTTACGTTACTTACTTATCTTACGTTACTTACTTACTTTATGCTATTTACTTAACTTACATTACTTACTTAACTTATGCTATTTAGTTACTTTACGCTATTTACTTAACTGACGTTACTTTACGCTATTTACTGACATTACGCTATTTACTGATTCCGCCCGGCTCACCCCGTGAGGTTTTCCTGACCACGGGGTCAGGAATTTTTTGATTTCTGGGCCAAAAATTGTGCCGTCCCAAATCGAGCATGCCAAAGCACACCTACCCCTTAAATTCCACCCCCAATCTCATGGCAGTGTTCATTGTTGCATTGGGCCTGATTCCGTCCGGCTCACCGTGTGATGTTTTCCTGACCCCGGGCTCAGGAATTTTTTGATTTCTAGGCCAAAAATTATGCCGTCCCAAATCCAGCATGCAAAAGCACACCTAACCCTAACATTCCACCCCGAATCTCATGGCGGAGATCGTTTTTGAATTCGGCCTGATTCCGCCCGGCTCACCGCGTGAGGTTTTCCTGACCCCGGGGTCAAGAATTTTTTGATTTCTGGGACAAAAATTGTGCCGTCCCAAATCAAGCATGCAAAAGCACTCCTAACCCTTAAATTCCACCCCGAATCTCATGGGGGAGATCGTTTTTGCATTCGGCCTGATTCCGCCTGGCTCGCCCCATGAGGTTTTCCTGACCCCGGGGTCAAGAATTTTTTGATTTCTGGGACAAAAATTGTGCCGTCCCAAATCCAGCATGCAAAAGCACACCTAACCCTAACATTCCACCCCGAATCTCATGGCGGAGATCGTTTTTGAATTCGGCCTGATTCCGCCCGGCTCACCCCGTGAGGTTTTCCTGACCCCGGGGTCAAGAATTTTTTGATTTCTGGGACAAAAATTGTGCCGTCCCAAATCAAGCATGCAAAAGCACTCCTAACCCTTACATTCCACCCCGAATCTCATGGGGGAGATCGTTTTTGCATTCGGCCTGATTCCGCCTGGCTCGCCCCGAGAGGTTTTCCTGACCCCGGGGTCAAGAATTTTTTGATTTCTGGGACAAAAATTGTGCCGTCCCAAATCCAGCATGGAAAAGCACACCTAACCCTAACATTCCACCCCGAATCTCATGGCGGAGATCGTTTTTGAATTCGGCCTGATTCCGCCCGGCTCACCCCGTGAGGTTTTCCTGACCCCGGGGTCAGGAATTTTTTGATTTCTGGGCCAAAAGTTGTTCAAGGATGGTCTAAACACGAAAGTGCTGCGCTGGTCGCTGGGACGAGATGACCCTGACAGCCTGTATTGGTGGATCCAGCTCGCGGGAAAGGCTGAGCATGCCCATGAGGTGTTCGCGCAGAGACGGGCGGTGAAGTCGGGGCGAGACGGGAAACCCACCCACCCTTCGGACACCGCAGGGAGGCCTGGACAACGTTCGTGGGAAGAGGAGAAGGAGCGCCGCTACGCGAAGGGGCCGTGCCTGTGCTGCGGCAAAGAGGGGCACCGCGCGGCGGCGTGCCCGAGGGGAAAGGGCGAGGACCGGCAGGGAAAGTCGACTGCGAAGTCCGCCTCGCTACAGAGAAAGATGAAAGCTGCAGTGGCTGACAGCGAGATGGAGAGCGTGCCTTTCTACGGGGACGAGGGCGAGCCTGAATTGTTGCCGTTACTTACTTACATAACGCTATTTACTTACTTTACGCTATTTACTTAACTTACGTTACTTACTTTATGCTATTTACTTACCTTACGTTACTTATTATCTTACGTTACTTACTTACTTTAAGATATTTACATAACACGTTACTTACTTAACTTACGCTATTTACTTACTTCACGCTATTTACTTACCTTACCTTACTTACTTATCTTACCTTACTTACTTTATGCTATTTACTTAACTTACGTTACTTACTTAACTTACGCTCTTTACTTACTTTACGCTATTTACTTAACTTACGTTACTTACTTTATGCTATTTACTTACCTTACGTTACTTATTATCTTACGTTACTTACTTACTTTAAGATATTTACATAACACGTTACTTACTTAACTTACGCTATTTACTTACTTCACGCTATTTACTTACCTTACCTTACTTACTTATCTTACCTTACTTACTTTATGCTATTTACTTAACTTACGTTACTTACTTAACTTACGCTCTTTACTTACTTTACGCTATTTACTTAACTTACGTTACTTACTTTATGCTATTTACTTACCTTACGTTACTTATTATCTTACGTTACTTACTTACTTTAAGATATTTACATAACACGTTACTTACTTAACTTACGCTATTTACTTACTTCACGCTATTTACTTACCTTACCTTACTTACTTATCTTACCTTACTTACTTTATGTTATTTACTTACCTTAAATTACTTATTATCTTACGTTACTTACTTACTTTAAGATATTTACATAACACGTTACTTACTTAACTTACGCTATTTACTTACTTCACGCTATTTACTTACCTTACCTTACTTACTTATCTTACCTTACTTACTTACTTTACGCTATTTACTTAACTTACTTTACGCTATTTACTTTCTTTACGCTATTTACTTATCTTACGTTACTTACTTAACTTACGATATGTAAATAGCGTAAAGTAAGTAAATAACGTTAAGTAAGTAAGTAACGTAAGCTAATATCTTACGTTACTTAGTTTACGCTATTTACTTAACTTACGTTACTTACTTATCTTACGTTACTTACTTACTTTATGCTATTTACTTAACTTACATTACTTACTTAACTTACGCTATTTAGTTACTTTACGCTATTTACTTAACTGACGTTACTTTACGCTATTTACTGACATTACGCTATTTACTGATTCCGCCCGGCTCACCCCGTGAGGTGTTCCTGACCCCGGGGTCAGGAATTTTTTGATTTCTGGGCCAAAAATTGTGCCGTCCCAAATCGAGCATGCCAAAGCACACCTACCCCTTAAATTCCACCCCCAATCTCATGGCAGTGTTCATTTTTGCATTGGGCCTGATTCCGTCCGGCTCACCGTGTGATGTTTTCCTGACCCCGGGCTCAGGAATTTTTTGATTTCTAGGCCAAAAATTATGCCGTCCCAAATCCAGCATGCAAAAGCACCCCTAACCCTAACATTCCACCCCGAATCTCATGGCGGAGATCGTTTTTGAATTCGGCCTGATTCCGCCCGGCTCACCGCGTGAGGTTTTCCTGACCCCGGGGTCAGGAATTTTTTGATTTCTGGGCCAAAAGTTGTTCAAGGATGGTCTAAACACGAAAGTGCTGCGCTGGTCGCTGGGACGAGATGACCCTGACAGCCTGTATTGGTGGATCCAGCTCGCGGGAAAGGCTGAGCATGCCCATGAGGTGTTCGCGCAGAGACGGGCGGTGAAGTCGGGGCGAGACGGGAAACCCACCCACCCTTCGGACACCGCAGGGAGGCCTGGACAACGTTCGTGGGAAGAGGAGAAGGAGCGCCGCTACGCGAAGGGGCCGTGCCGGTGCTGCGGCAAAGAGGGGCACCGCGCGGCGGCGTGCCCGAGGGGAAATGGCGAGGACCGGCAGGGAAAGTCGACTGCGAAGTCCGCCTCGCTACAGAGAAAGATGAAAGCTGCAGTGGCTGACAGCGAGATGGAGAGCGTGCCTTTCTACGGGGACGAGGGCGAGCCTGAATTGTTGCCGTTACTTACTTACATAACGCTATTTACTTACTTTACGCTATTTACTTAACTTACGTTACTTACTTTATGCTATTTACTTACCTTACGTTACTTATTATCTTACGTTACTTACTTACTTTAAGATATTTACATAACACGTTACTTACTTAACTTACGCTATTTACTTACTTCACGCTATTTACTTACCTTACCTTACTTACTTATCTTACCTTACTTACTTACTTTATGCTATTTACTTAACTTACGTTACTTACTTAACTTACGCTCTTTACTTACTTTACGCTATTTACTTAACTTACGTTACTTTACGCTATTTACTTTCTTTACGCTATTTACTTATCTTACGTTACTAACTTAACTTACGATATGTAAATAGCGTAAAGTAAGTAAATAGCGTTAAGTAAGTAAGTAACGTAAGCTAATATCCTACGTTACTAAGTTTACGCTATTTACTTAACTTACGTTACTTACTTATCTTACGTTACTTACTTACTTTATGCTATTTACTTAACTTACATTACTTACTTAACTTATGCTATTTAGTTACTTTACGCTATTTACTTAACTGACGTTACTTTACGCTATTTACTGACATTACGCTATTTACTGATTCCGCCCGGCTCACCCCGTGAGGTTTTCCTGACCACGGGGTCAGGAATTTTTTGATTTCTGGGCCAAAAATTGTGCCGTCCCAAATCGAGCATGCCAAAGCACACCTACCCCTTAAATTCCACCCCCAATCTCATGGCAGTGTTCATTGTTGCATTGGGCCTGATTCCGTCCGGCTCACCGTGTGATGTTTTCCTGACCCCGGGCTCAGGAATTTTTTGATTTCTAGGCCAAAAATTATGCCGTCCCAAATCCAGCATGCAAAAGCACACCTAACCCTAACATTCCACCCCGAATCTCATGGCGGAGATCGTTTTTGAATTCGGCCTGATTCCGCCCGGCTCACCGCGTGAGGTTTTCCTGACCCCGGGGTCAAGAATTTTTTGATTTCTGGGACAAAAATTGTGCCGTCCCAAATCAAGCATGCAAAAGCACTCCTAACCCTTAAATTCCACCCCGAATCTCATGGGGGAGATCGTTTTTGCATTCGGCCTGATTCCGCCTGGCTCGCCCCATGAGGTTTTCCTGACCCCGGGGTCAAGAATTTTTTGATTTCTGGGACAAAAATTGTGCCGTCCCAAATCCAGCATGCAAAAGCACACCTAACCCTAACATTCCACCCCGGATCTCATGGCGGTGTTCATTTTTGAATTCGGCCTGATTCCGCCCGGCTCACCCCGTTAGGTTTTCCTGACCCCGGGGTCAGGAATTTTTTGATTTCTGGGCCAAAAGTTGTTCAAGGATGGTCTAAACACGAAAGTGCTGCGCTGGTCGCTGGGACGAGATGACCCTGACAGCCTGTATTGGTGGATCCAGCTCGCGGGAAAGGCTGAGCATGCCCATGAGGTGTTCACGCAGAGACGGGCGGTGAAGTCGGGGCGAGACGGGAAACCCACCCACCCTTCGGACACCGCAGGGAGGCCTGGACAACGTTCGTGGGAAGAGGAGAAGGAGCGCCGCTACGCGAAGGGGCCGTGCCTGTGCTGCGGCAAAGAGGGGCACCGCGCGGCGGCGTGCCCGAGGGGAAAGGGCGAGGACCGGCAGGGAAAGTCGACTGCGAAGTCCGCCTCGCTACAGAGAAAGATGAAAGCTGCAGTGGCTGACAGCGAGATGGAGAGCGTGCCTTTCTACGGGGACGAGGGCGAGCCTGAATTGTTGCCGTTACTTACTTACATAACGCTATTTACTTACTTTACGCTATTTACTTAACTTACGTTACTTACTTTATGCTATTTACTTACCTTACGTTACTTATTATCTTACGTTACTTACTTACTTTAAGATATTTACATAACACGTTACTTACTTAACTTACGCTATTTACTTACTTCACACTATTTACTTACCTTACCTTACTTACTTATCTTACCTTACTTACTTACTTTATGCTATTTACTTAACTTACGTTACTTACTTAACTTACGCTCTTTACTTACTTTACGCTATTTACTTAACTTACGTTACTTTACGCTATTTACTTTCTTTACGCTATTTACTTATCTTACGTTACTTACTTAACTTACGATATGTAAATAGCGTAAAGTAAGTAAATAGCGTTAAGTAAGTAAGTAACGTAAGCTAATATCTTACGTTACTTAGTTTACGCTATTTACTTAACTTACCTTACTTACTTATCTTACCTTACTTACTTTATGCTATTTACTTAACTTACGTTACTTACTTAACTTACGCTCTTTACTTACTTTACGCTATTTACTTAACTTACGTTACTTACTTCATGCTATTTACTTACCTTACGTTACTTATTATCTTACGTTACTTACTTACTTTAAGATATTTACATAACACGTTACTTACTTAACTTACGCTATTTACTTACTTCACGCTATTTACTTACCTTACCTTACTTACTTATCTTACCTTACTTACTTTATGTTATTTACTTACCTTACGTTACTTATTATCTTACGTTACTTACTTACTTTGAGATATTTACATAACACGTTACTTACTTAACTTACGCTATTTACTTACTTCACGCTATTTACTTACCTTACCTTACTTACTTATCTTACCTTACTTACTTACTTTACGCTATTTACTTAACTTACTTTACGCTATTTACTTTCTTTACGCTGTTTACTTATCTTACGTTACTTACTTAACTTACGATATGTAAATAGCGTAAAGTAAGTAAATAGCGTTAAGTAAGTAAGTAACGTAAGCTAATATCTTACGTTACTTAGTTTACGCTATTTACTTAACTTACGTTACTTACTTATCTTACGTTACTTACTTACTTTATGCTATTTACTTAACTTACATTACTTACTTAACTTACGCTATTTAGTTACTTTACGCTATTTACTTAACTGACGTTACTTTACGCTATTTACTGACATTACGCTATTTACTGATTCCGCCCGGCTCACCCCGTGAGGTTTTTCTGACCCCGGGGTCAGGAATTTTTTGATTTCTGGGCCAAAAATTGTGCCGTCCCAAATCGAGCATGCCAAAGCACACCTACCCCTTAAATTCCACCCCCAATCTCATGGCAGTGTTCATTTTTGCATTGGGCCTGATTCCGTCCGGCTCACCGTGTGATGTTTTCCTGCCCCCGGGCTCAGGAATTTTTTGATTTCTAGGCCAAAAATTATGCCGTCCCAAATCCAGCATGCAAAAGCACACCTAACCCTAACATTCCACCCCGAATCTCATGGCGGAGATCGTTTTTGAATTCGGCCTGATTCCGCCCGGCTCGCCCCGTGAGGTTTTCCTGACCCCGGGGTCAAGAATTTTTTGATTTCTGGGACAAAAATTGTGCCGTCCCAAATCCAGCATGCAAAAGCACACCTAACCCTAACATTCCACCCCGGATCTCATGGCGGTGTTCATTTTTGAATTCGGCCTGATTCCGCCCGGCTCAACCCGTTAGGTTTTCCTGACCCCGGGGTCAGGAATTTTTTGATTTCTGGGCCAAAAGTTGTTCAAGGATGGTCTAAACACGAAAGTGCTGCGCTGGTCGCTGGGACGAGATGACCCTGACAGCCTGTATTGGTGGATCCAGCTCGCGGGAAAGGCTGAGCATGCCCATGAGGTGTTCGCGCAGAGACGGGCGGTGAAGTCGGGGCGAGACGGGAAACCCACCCACCCTTCGGACACCGCAGGGAGGCCTGGACAACGTTCGTGGGAAGAGGAGAAGGAGCGCCGCTACGCGAAGGGGCCGTGCCTGTGCTGCGGCAAAGAGGGGCACCGCGCGGCGGCGTGCCCGAGGGGAAAGGGCGAGGACCGGCAGGGAAAGTCGACTGCGAAGTCCGCCTCGCTACAGAGAAAGATGAAAGCTGCAGTGGCTGACAGCGAGATGGAGAGCGTGCCTTTCTACGGGGACGAGGGCGAGCCTGAATTGTTGCCGTTACTTACTTACATAACGCTATTTACTTACTTTACGCTATTTACTTAACTTACGTTACTTACTTTATGCTATTTACTTACCTTACGTTACTTATTATCTTACGTTACTTACTTACTTTAAGATATTTACATAACACGTTACTTACTTAACTTACGCTATTTACTTACTTCACGCTATTTACTTACCTTACCTTACTTACTTATCTTACCTTACTTACTTTATGCTATTTACTTAACTTACGTTACTTACTTAACTTACGCTCTTTACTTACTTTACGCTATTTACTTAACTTACGTTACTTACTTTATGCTATTTACTTACCTTACGTTACTTATTATCTTACGTTACTTACTTACTTTAAGATATTTACATAACACGTTACTTACTTAACTTACGCTATTTACTTACTTCACGCTATTTACTTACCTTACCTTACTTACTTATCTTACCTTACTTACTTTATGCTATTTACTTAACTTACGTTACTTACTTAACTTACGCTCTTTACTTACTTTACGCTATTTACTTAACTTACGTTACTTACTTTATGCTATTTACTTACCTTACGTTACTTATTATCTTACGTTACTTACTTACTTTAAGATATTTACATAACACATTACTTACTTAACTTACGCTATTTACTTACTTCACGCTATTTACTTACCTTACCTTACTTACTTATCTTACCTTACTTACTTTATGTTATTTACTTACCTTACGTTACTTATTATCTTACGTTACTTACTTACTTTAAGATATTTACATAACACGTTACTTACTTAACTTACGCTCTTTACTTACTTCACGCTATTTACTTACCTTACCTTACTTACTTATCTTACCTTACTTACTTACTTTACGCTATTTACTTAACTTACTTTACGCTATTTACTTTCTTTACGCTATTTACTTATCTTACGTTACTTACTTAACTTACGATATGTAAATAGCGTAAAGTAAGTAAATAACGTTAAGTAAGTAAGTAACGTAAGCTAATATCTTACGTTACTTAGTTTACGCTATTTACTTAACTTACGTTACTTACTTATCTTACGTTACTTACTTACTTTATGCTATTTACTTAACTTACATTACTTACTTAACTTACGCTATTTAGTTACTTTACGCTATTTACTTAACTGACGTTACTTTACTCTATTTACTGACATTACGCTATTTACTGATTCTGCCCGGCTCACCCCGTGAGGTGTTCCTGACCCCGGGGTCAGGAATTTTTTGATTTCTGGGCCAAAAATTGTGCCGTCCCAAATCGAGCATGCCAAAGCACACCTACCCCTTAAATTCCACCCCCAATCTCATGGCAGTGTTCATTTTTGCATTGGGCCTGATTCCGTCCGGCTCACCGTGTGATGTTTTCCTGACCCCGGGCTCAGGAATTTTTTGATTTCTAGGCCAAAAATTATGCCGTCCCAAATCCAGCATGCAAAAGCACCCCTAACCCTAACATTCCACCCCGAATCTCATGGCGGAGATCGTTTTTGAATTCGGCCTGATTCCGCCCGGCTCACCGCGTGAGGTTTTCCTGACCCCGGGGTCAAGAATTTTTTGATTTCTGGGACAAAAATTGTGCCGTCCCAAATCCAGCATGCAAAAGCACACCTAACCCTAACATTCCACCCCGGATCTCATGGCGGTGTTCATTTTTGAATTCGGCCTGATTCCGCCCGGCTCACCCCGTTAGGTTTTCCTGACCCCGGGGTCAGGAATTTTTTGATTTCTGGGCCAAAAGTTGTTCAAGGATGGTCTAAACACGAAAGTGCTGCGCTGGTCGCTGGGACGAGATGACCCTGACAGCCTGTATTGGTGGATCCAGCTCGCGGGAAAGGCTGAGCATGCACATGAGGTGTTCGCGCAGAGACGGGCGGTGAAGTCGGGGCGAGACGGGAAACCCACCCACCCTTCGGACACCGCAGGGAGGCCTGGACAACGTTCGTGGGAAGAGGAGAAGGAGCGCCGCTACGCGAAGGGGCCGTGCCTGTGCTGCGGCAAAGAGGGGCACCGCGCGGTGGCGTGCCCGAGGGGAAAGGGCGAGGACCGGCAGGGAAAGTCGACTGCGAAGTCCGCCTCGCTACAGAGAAAGATGAAAGCTGCAGTGGCTGACAGCGAGATGGAGAGCGTGCCTTTCTACGGGGACGAGGGCGAGCCTGAATTGTTGCCGTTACTTACTTACATAACGCTATTTACTTACTTTACGCTATTTACTTAACTTACGTTACTTACTTTATGCTATTTACTTACCTTACGTTACTTATTATCTTACGTTACTTACTTACTTTAAGATATTTACATAACACGTTACTTACTTAACTTACGCTATTTACTTACTTCACGCTATTTACTTACCTTACCTTACTTACTTATCTTACCTTACTTACTTTATGCTATTTACTTAACTTACGTTACTTACTTAACTTACGCTCTTTACTTACTTTACGCTATTTACTTAACTTACGTTACTTTACGCTATTTACTTTCTTTACGCTATTTACTTCTTACGTTACTTACTTAACTTACGATATGTAAATAGCGTAAAGTAAGTAAATAGCGTTAAGTAAGTAAGTAACGTAAGCTAATATCTTACGTTACTTAGTTTACGCTATTTACTTAACTTACGTTACTTACTTATCTTACGTTACTTACTTACTTTATGCTATTTACTTAACTTACATTACTTACTTAACTTACGCTATTTAGTTACTTTACGCTATTTACTTAACTGACGTTACTTTACGCTATTTACTGACATTACGCTATTTACTGATTCCGCCCGGCACACCCCGTGAGGTTTTCCTGACCCCGGGGTCAGGAATTTTTTGATTTCTGGGCCAAAAATTGTGCCGTCCCAAATCGAGCATGCCAAAGCACACCTACCCCTTAAATTCCACCCCCAATCTCATGGCAGTGTTCATTTTTGCATTGGGCCTGATTCCGTCCGGCTCACCGTGTGATGTTTTCCTGACCCCGGACTCAGGAATTTTTTGATTTCTAGGCCAAAAATTATGCCGTCCCAAATCCAGCATGCAAAAGCACACCTAACCCTAACATGCCACCCCGAAATCTCATGGCGGAGATCGTTTTTGAATTCGGCCTGATTCCGCCCGGCTCACCGAGTGAGGTTTTCCTGACCCCGGGGTCAAGAATTTTTTGATTTCTGGGACAAAAATTGTGCCGTCCCAAATCAAGCATGCAAAAGCACTCCTAACCCTTACATTCCACCCGGAATCTCATGGGGGAGATCGTTTTTGCATTCGGCCTGATTCCGCCCGGCTCGCCCCGTGAGGTTTTCCTGACCCCGGGGTCAAGAATTTTTTGATTTCTGGGACAAAAATTGTGCCGTCCCAAATCCAGCATGCAAAAGCACACCTAACCCTAACATTCCACCCCGGATCTCATGGCGGTGTTCATTTTTGAATTCGGCCTGATTCCGCCCGGCTCAACCCGTTAGGTTTTCCTGACCCCGGGGTCAGGAATTTTTTGATTTCTGGGCCAAAAGTTGTTCAAGGATGGTCTAAACACGAAAGTGCTGCGCTGGTCGCTGGGACGAGATGACCCTGACAGCCTGTATTGGTGGATCCAGCTCGCGGGAAAGGCTGAGCATGCCCATGAGGTGTTCGCGCAGAGACGGGCGGTGAAGTCGGGGCGAGACGGGAAACCCACCCACCCTTCGGACACCGCAGGGAGGCCTGGACACCGTTCGTGGGAAGAGGAGAAGGAGCGCCGCTACGCGAAGGGGCCGTGCCTGTGCTGCGGCAAAGAGGGGCACCGCGCGGCGGCGTGCCCGAGGGGAAAGGGCGAGGACCGGCAGGGAAAATCGACTGCGAAGTCCGCCTCGCTACAGAGAAAGATGAAAGCTGCAGTGGCTGACAGCGAGATGGAGACCGTGCCTTTCTACGGGGACGAGGGCGAGCCTGAATTGTTGCCGTTACTTACTTACATAACGCTATTTACTTACTTTACGCTATTTACTTAACTTACGTTACTTACTTTATGCTATTTACTTACCTTACGTTACTTATTATCTTACGTTACTTACTTACTTTAAGATATTTACATAACACGTTACTTACTTAACTTACGCTATTTACTTACTTCACGCTATTTACTTACCTTACCTTACTTACTTATCTTACCTTACTTACTTTATGCTATTTACTTAACTTACGTTACTTACTTAACTTACGCTCTTTACTTACTTTACGCTATTTACTTAACTTACGTTACTTTACGCTATTTACTTTCTTTACGCTATTTACTTCTTACGTTACTTACTTAACTTACGATCTGTAACTAGCGTAAAGTAAGTAAATAGCGTTAAGTAAGTAAGTAACGTAAGCTAATATCTTACGTTACTTAGTTTACGCTATTTACTTAACTTACGTTACTTACTTATCTTACGTTACTTACTTACTTTATGCTATTTACTTAACTTACATTACTTAATTAACTTACGCTATTTAGTTACTTTACGCTATTTACTGACATTACGCTATTTACTGATTCCGCCCGGCACACCCCGTGAGGTTTTCCTGACCCCGGGGTCAGGAATTTTTTGATTTCTGGGCCAAAAATTGTGCCGTCCCAAATCGAGCATGCCAAAGCACACCTACCCCTTAAATTCCACCCCCAATCTCATGGCAGTGTTCATTTTTGCATTGGGCCTGATTCCGTCCGGCTCACCGTGTGATGTTTTCCTGACCCCGGGCTCAGGAATTTTTTGATTTCTAGGCCAAAAATTATGCCGTCCCAAATCCAGCATGCAAAAGCACCCCTAACCCTAACATTCCACCCCGAATCTCATGGCGGAGATCGTTTTTGAATTCGGCCTGATTCCGCCCGGCTCACCGCGTGAGGTTTTCCTGACCCCGGGGTCAAGAATTTTTTGATTTCTGGGACAAAAATTGTGCCGTCCCAAATCCAGCATGCAAAAGCACACCTAACCCTAACATTCCACCCCGGATCTCATGGCGGTGTTCATTTTTTAATTCGGCCTGATTCCGCCCGGCTCACCCCGTTAGGTTTTCCTGACCCCGGGGTCAGGAATTTTTTGATTTCTGGGCCAAAAGTTGTTCAAGGATGGTCTAAACACGAAAGTGCTGCGCTGGTCGCTGGGACGAGATGACCCTGACAGCCTGTATTGGTGGATCCAGCTCGCGGGAAAGGCTGAGCATGCCCATGAGGTGTTCGCGCAGAGACGGGCGGTGAAGTCGGGGCGAGACGGGAAACCCACCCACCCTTCGGACACCGCAGGGAGGCCTGGACAACGTTCGTGGGAAGAGGAGAAGGAGCGCCGCTACGCGAAGGGGCCGTGCCGGTGCTGCGGCAAAGAGGGGCACCGCGCGGCGGCGTGCCCGAGGGGAAATGGCGAGGACCGGCAGGGAAAGTCGACTGCGAAGTCCGCCTCGCTACAGAGAAAGATGAAAGCTGCAGTGGCTGACAGCGAGATGGAGAGCGTGCCTTTCTACGGGGACGAGGGCGAGCCTGAATTGTTGCCGTTACTTACTTACATAACGCTATTTACTTACTTTACGCTATTTACTTAACTTACGTTACTTACTTTATGCTATTTACTTACCTTACGTTACTTATTATCTTACGTTACTTACTTACTTTAAGATATTTACATAACACGTTACTTACTTAACTTACGCTATTTACTTACTTCACGCTATTTACTTACCTTACCTTACTTACTTATCTTAACTTACTTACTTACTTTATGCTATTTACTTAACTTACGTTACTTACTTAACTTACGCACTTTACTTACTTTACGCTATTTACTTAACTTACGTTACTTTACGCTATTTACTTTCTTTACGCTATTTACTTATCTTACGTTACTAACTTAACTTACGATATGTAAATAGCGTAAAGTAAGTAAATAGCGTTAAGTAAGTAAGTAACGTAAGCTAATATCCTACGTTACTTAGTTTACGCTATTTACTTAACTTACGTTACTTACTTATCTTACGTTACTTACTTACTTTATGCTATTTACTTAACTTACATTACTTACTTAACTTATGCTATTTAGTTACTTTACGCTATTTACTTAACTGACGTTACTTTACGCTATTTACTGACATTACGCTATTTACTGATTCCGCCCGGCTCACCCCGTGAGGTTTTCCTGACCACGGGGTCAGGAATTTTTTGATTTCTGGGCCAAAAATTGTGCCGTCCCAAATCGAGCATGCCAAAGCACACCTACCCCTTAAATTCCACCCCCAATCTCATGGCAGTGTTCATTTTTGCATTGGGCCTGATTCCGTCCGGCTCACCGTGTGATGTTTTCCTGACCCCGGGCTCAGGAATTTTTTGATTTCTAGGCCAAAAATTATGCCGTCCCAAATCCAGCATGCAAAAGCACACCTAACCCTAACATTCCACCCCGAATCTCATGGCGGAGATCGTTTTTGAATTCGGCCTGATTCCGCCCGGCTCACCGCGTGAGGTTTTCCTGACCCCGGGGTCAAGAATTTTTTGATTTCTGGGACAAAAATTGTGCCGTCCCAAATCCAGCATGCAAAAGCACACCTAACCCTAACATTCCACACCGGATCTCATGGCGGTGTTCATTTTTTAATTCGGCCTGATTCCGCCCGGCTCACCCCGTTAGGTTTTCCTGACCCCGGGGTCAGGAATTTTTTGATTTCTGGGCCAAAAGTTGTTCAAGGATGGTCTAAACACGAAAGTGCTGCGCTGGTCGCTGGGACGAGATGACCCTGACAGCCTGTATTGGTGGATCCAGCTCGCGGGAAAGGCTGAGCATGCACATGAGGTGTTCGCGCAGAGACGGGCGGTGAAGTCGGGGCGAGACGGGAAACCCACCCACCCTTCGGACACCGCAGGGAGGCCTGGACAACGTTCGTGGGAAGAGGAGAAGGAGCGCCGCTACGCGAAGGGGCCGTGCCTGTGCTGCGGCAAAGAGGGGCACCGCGCGGCGGCGTGCCCGAGGGGAAAGGGCGAGGACCGGCAGGGAAAGTCGACTGCGAAGTCCGCCTCGCTACAGAGAAAGATGAAAGCTGCAGTGGCTGACAGCGAGATGGAGAGCGTGCCTTTCTACGGGGACGAGGGCGAGCCTGAATTGTTGCCGTTACTTACTTACATAACGCTATTTACTTACTTTACGCTATTTACTTAACTTACGTTACTTACTTTATGCTATTTACTTACCTTACGTTACTTATTATCTTACGTTACTTACTTACTTTAAGATATTTACATAACACGTTACTTACTTAACTTACGCTATTTACTTACTTCACACTATTTACTTACCTTACCTTACTTACTTATCTTACCTTACTTACTTACTTTATGCTATTTACTTAACTTACGTTACTTACTTAACTTACGCTCTTTACTTACTTTACGCTATTTACTTAACTTACGTTACTTTACGCTATTTACTTTCTTTACGCTATTTACTTATCTTACGTTACTTACTTAACTTACGATATGTAAATAGCGTAAAGTAAGTAAATAGCGTTAAGTAAGTAAGTAACGTAAGCTAATATCTTACGTTACTTAGTTTACGCTATTTACTTAACTTACGTTACTTACTTATCTTACGTTACTTACTTACTTTATGCTATTTACTTAACTTACATTACTTACTTAACTTACGCTATTTAGTTACTTTACGCTATTTACTTAACTGACGTTACTTTACGCTATTTACTGACATTACGCTATTTACTGATTCCGCCCGGCTCACCCCGTGAGGTGTTCCTGACCCCGGGGTCAGGAATTTTTTGATTTCTGGGCCAAAAATTGTGCCGTCCCAAATCGAGCATGCCAAAGCACACCTACCCCTTAAATTCCACCCCCAATCTCATGGCAGTGTTCATTTTTGAATTCGGCCTGATTCGGCCCGGCTCACCCCGTTAGGTTTTCCTGACCCCGGGGTCAGGAATTTTTTGATTTCTGGGCCAAAAGTTGTTCAAGGATGGTCTAAACACGAAAGTGCTGCGCTGGTCGCTGGGACGAGATGACCCTGACAGCCTGTATTGGTGGATCCAGCTCGCGGGAAAGGCTGAGCATGCCCATGAGGTGTTCGCGCAGAGACGGGCGGTGAAGTCGGGGCGAGACGGGAAACCCACCCACCCTTCGGACACCGCAGGGAGGCCTGGACAACGTTCGTGGGAAGAGGAGAAGGAGCGCCGCTACGCGAAGGGGCCGTGCCGGTGCTGCGGCAAAGAGGGGCACCGCGCGGCGGCGTGCCCGAGGGGAAATGGCGAGGACCGGCAGGGAAAGTCGACTGCGAAGTCCGCCTCGCTACAGAGAAAGATGAAAGCTGCAGTGGCTGACAGCGAGATGGAGAGCGTGCCTTTCTACGGGGACGAGGGCGAGCCTGAATTGTTGCCGTTACTTACTTACATAACGCTATTTACTTACTTTACGCTATTTACTTAACTTACGTTACTTACTTTATGCTATTTACTTACCTTACGTTACTTATTATCTTACGTTACTTACTTACTTTAAGATATTTACATAACACGTTACTTACTTAACTTACGCTATTTACTTACTTCACGCTATTTACTTACCTTACCTTACTTACTTATCTTACCTTACTTACTTACTTTATGCTATTTACTTAACTTACGTTACTTACTTAACTTACGCTCTTTACTTACTTTACGCTATTTACTTAACTTACGTTACTTTACGCTATTTACTTTCTTTACGCTATTTACTTATCTTACGTTACTAACTTAACTTACGATATGTAAATAGCGTAAAGTAAGTAAATAGCGTTAAGTAAGTAAGTAACGTAAGCTAATATCCTACGTTACTTAGTTTACGCTATTTACTTAACTTACGTTACTTACTTATCTTACGTTACTTACTTACTTTATGCTATTTACTTAACTTACATTACTTACTTAACTTATGCTATTTAGTTACTTTACGCTATTTACTTAACTGACGTTACTTTACGCTATTTACTGACATTACGCTATTTACTGATTCCGCCCGGCTCACCCCGTGAGGTTTTCCTGACCACGGGGTCAGGAATTTTTTGATTTCTGGGCCAAAAATTGTGCCGTCCCAAATCGAGCATGCCAAAGCACACCTACCCCTTAAATTCCACCCCCAATCTCATGGCAGTGTTCATTTTTGCATTGGGCCTGATTCCGTCCGGCTCACCGTGTGATGTTTTCCTGACCCCGGGCTCAGGAATTTTTTGATTTCTAGGCCAAAAATTATGCCGTCCCAAATCCAGCATGCAAAAGCACACCTAACCCTAACATTCCACCCCGAATCTCATGGCGGAGATCGTTTTTGAATTCGGCCTGATTCCGCCCGGCTCACCGCGTGAGGTTTTCCTGACCCCGGGGTCAAGAATTTTTTGATTTCTGGGACAAAAATTGTGCCGTCCCAAATCAAGCATGCAAAAGCACTCCTAACCCTTACATTCCACCCCGAATCTCATGGGGGAGATCGTTTTTGCATTCGGCCTGATTCCGCCTGGCTCGCCCCATGAGGTTTTCCTGACCCCGGGGTCAAGAATTTTTTGATTTCTGGGACAAAAATTGTGCCGTCCCAAATCCAGCATGCAAAAGCACACCTAACCCTAACATTCCACCCCGGATCTCATGGCGGTGTTCATTTTTGAATTCGGCCTGATTCCGCCCGGCTCACCCCGATAGGTTTTCCTGACCCCGGGGTCAGGAATTTTTTGATTTCTGGGCCAAAAGTTGTTCAAGGATGGTCTAAACACGAAAGTGCTGCGCTGGTCGCTGGGACGAGATGACCCTGACAGCCTGTATTGGTGGATCCAGCTCGCGGGAAAGGCTGAGCATGCCCATGAGGTGTTCACGCAGAGACGGGCGGTGAAGTCGGGGCGAGACGGGAAACCCACCCACCCTTCGGACACCGCAGGGAGGCCTGGACAACGTTCGTGGGAAGAGGAGAAGGAGCGCCGCTACGCGAAGGGGCCGTGCCTGTGCTGCGGCAAAGAGGGGCACCGCGCGGCGGCGTGCCCGAGGGGAAAGGGCGAGGACCGGCAGGGAAAGTCGACTGCGAAGTCCGCCTCGCTACAGAGAAAGATGAAAGCTGCAGTGGCTGACAGCGAGATGGAGAGCGTGCCTTTCTACGGGGACGAGGGCGAGCCTGAATTGTTGCCGTTACTTACTTACATAACGCTATTTACTTACTTTACGCTATTTACTTAACTTACGTTACTTACTTTATGCTATTTACTTACCTTACGTTACTTATTATCTTACGTTACTTACTTACTTTAAGATATTTACATAACACGTTACTTACTTAACTTACGCTATTTACTTACTTCACGCTATTTACTTACCTTACCTTACTTACTTATCTTACCTTACTTACTTACTTTATGCTATTTACTTAACTTACGTTACTTACTTAACTTACGCTCTTTACTTACTTTACGCTATTTACTTAACTTACGTTACTTTACGCTATTTACTTTCTTTACGCTATTTACTTATCTTACGTTACTAACTTAACTTACGATATGTAAATAGCGTAAAGTAAGTAAATAGCGTTAAGTAAGTAAGTAACGTAAGCTAATATCCTACGTTACTTAGTTTACGCTATTTACTTAACTTACGTTACTTACTTATCTTACGTTACTTACTTACTTTATGCTATTTACTTAACTTACATTACTTACTTAACTTACGCTATTTAGTTACTTTACGCTATTTACTTAACTGACGTTACTTTACGCTATTTACTGACATTACGCTATTTACTGATTCCGCCCGGCTCACCCCGTGAGGTTTTCCTGACCACGGGGTCAGGAATTTTTTGATTTCTGGGCCAAAAATTGTGCCGTCCCAAATCGAGCATGCCAAAGCACACCTAACCCTTAAATTCCACCCCCAATCTCATGGCAGTGTTCATTTTTGCATTGGGCCTGATTCCGTCCGGCTCACCGTGTGATGTTTTCCTGACCCCGGGCTCAGGAATTTTTTGATTTCTAGGCCAAAAATTATGCCGTCCCAAATCCAGCATGCAAAAGCACACCTAACCCTAACATTCCACCCCAAATCTCATGGCGGAGATCGTTTTTGAATTCGGCCTGATTCCGCCCGGCTCACCCCGTGAGGTTTTCCTGACCCCGGGGTCAAGAATTTTTTGATTTCTGGGACAAAAATTGTGCCGTCCCAAATCAAGCATGCAAAAGCACTCCTAACCCTTACATTCCACCCCGAATCTCATGGGGGAGATAGTTTTTGCATTCGGCCTGATTCCGCCCGGCTCGCCCCGTGAGGTTTTCCTGACCCCGGGGTCAAGAATTTTTTGATTTCTGGGAAAAAATTGTGCCGTCCCAAATCCAGCATGCAAAAGCACACCTAACCCTAACATTCCACCCCGGATCTCATGGCGGTGTTCATTTTTGAATTCGGCCTGATTCCGCCCGGCTCACCCCGTTAGGTTTTCCTGACCCCGGGGTCAGGAATTTTTTGATTTCTGGGCCAAAAGTTGTTCAAGGATGGTCTAAACACGAAAGTGCTGCGCTGGTCGCTGGGACGAGATGACCCTGACAGCCTGTATTGGTTGATCCAGCTCGCGGGAAAGGCTGAGCATGCCCATGAGGTGTTCGCGCAGAGACGGGCGGTGAAGTCGGGGCGAGACGGGAAACCCACCCACCCTTCGGACACCGCAGGGAGGCCTGGACAACGTTCGTGGGAAGAGGAGAAGGAGCGCCGCTACGCGAAGGGGCCGTGCCTGTGCTGCGGCAAAGGGGGGCACCGCGCGGCGGCGTGCCCGAGGGGAAAGGGCGAGGACCGGCAGGGAAAGTCGACTGCGAAGTCCGCCTCGCTACAGAGAAAGATGAAAGCTGCAGTGGCTGACAGCGAGATGGAGAGCGTGCCTTTCTACGGGGACGAGGGCGAGCCTGAATTGTTGCCGTTACTTACTTACATAACGCTATTTACTTACTTTAGGCTATTTACTTAACTTACGTTACTTACTTTATGCTATTTACTTACCTTACGTTACTTATTATCTTACGTTACTTACTTACTTTAAGATATTTACATAACACGTTACTTACTTAACTTACGCTATTTACTTACTTCACGCTATTTACTTACCTTACCTTACTTACTTATCTTACCTTACTTACTTACTTTATGCTATTTACTTAACTTACGTTACTTACTTAACTTACGCTCTTTACTTACTTTACGCTATTTACTTAACTTACGTTACTTTACGCTATTTACTTTCTTTACGCTATTTACTTATCTTACGTTACTTACTTAACTTACGATATGTAAATAGCGTAAAGTAAGTAAATAGCGTTAAGTAAGTAAGTAACGTAAGCTAATATCTTACGTTACTTAGGTTACGCTATTTACTTAACTTACGTTACTTACTTATCTTACGTTACTTACTTACTTTATGCTATTTACTTAACTTACATTACTTACTTAACTTACGCTATTTAGTTACTTTACGCTATTTACTTAACTGACGTTACTTTACGCTATTTACTGACATTACGCTATTTACTGATTCCGCCCGGCTCACCCCGTGAGGTTTTCCTGACCCCGGGGTCAGGAATTTTTTGATTTCTGGGCCAAAAATTGTGCCGTCCCAAATCAAGCATGCAAAAGCACTCCTAACCCTTACATTCCACCCCGAATCTCATGGGGGAGATCGTTTTTGCATTCGGCCTGATTCCGCCCGGCTCGCCCCGTGAGGTTTTCCTGACCCCGGGGTCAGGAATTTTTTGATTTCTGGGCCAAAAATTGTGCCGTCCCAAATCCAGCATGCAAAAGCACACCTAACCCTAACATTCCACCCCGGATCTCATGGCGGTGTTCATTTTTGAATTCGGCCTGATTCCGCCCGGCTCACCCCGATAGGTTTTCCTGACCCCGGGGTCAGGAATTTTTTGATTTCTGGGCCAAAAGTTGTTCAAGGATGGTCTAAACACGAAAGTGCTGCGCTGGTCGCTGGGACGAGATGACCCTGACAGCCTGTATTGGTGGATCCAGCTCGCGGGAAAGGCTGAGCATGCCCATGAGGTGTTCACGCAGAGACGGGCGGTGAAGTCGGGGCGAGACGGGAAACCCACCCACCCTTCGGACACCGCAGGGAGGCCTGGACAACGTTCGTGGGAAGAGGAGAAGGAGCGCCGCTACGCGAAGGGGCCGTGCCTGTGCTGCGGCAAAGAGGGGCACCGCGCGGCGGCGTGCCCGAGGGGAAAGGGCGAGGACCGGCAGGGAAAGTCGACTGCGAAGTCCGCCTCGCTACAGAGAAAGATGAAAGCTGCAGTGGCTGACAGCGAGATGGAGAGCGTGCCTTTCTACGGGGACGAGGGCGAGCCTGAATTGTTGCCGTTACTTACTTACATAACGCTATTTACTTACTTTACGCTATTTACTTAACTTACGTTACTTACTTTATGCTATTTACTTACCTTACGTTACTTATTATCTTACGTTACTTACTTACTTTAAGATATTTACATAACACGTTACTTACTTAACTTACGCTATTTACTTACTTCACGCTATTTACTTACCTTACCTTACTTACTTATCTTACCTTACTTACTTACTTTATGCTATTTACTTAACTTACGTTACTTACTTAACTTACGCTCTTTACTTACTTTACGCTATTTACTTAACTTACGTTACTTTACGCTATTTACTTTCTTTACGCTATTTACTTATCTTACGTTACTAACTTAACTTACGATATGTAAATAGCGTAAAGTAAGTAAATAGCGTTAAGTAAGTAAGTAACGTAAGCTAATATCCTACGTTACTTAGTTTACGCTATTTACTTAACTTACGTTACTTACTTATCTTACGTTACTTACTTACTTTATGCTATTTACTTAACTTACATTACTTACTTAACTTACGCTATTTAGTTACTTTACGCTATTTACTTAACTGACGTTACTTTACGCTATTTACTGACATTACGCTATTTACTTATTCCGCCCGGCTCACCCCGTGAGGTTTTCCTGACCACGGGGTCAGGAATTTTTTGATTTCTGGGCCAAAAATTGTGCCGTCCCAAATCGAGCATGCCAAAGCACACCTAACCCTTAAATTCCACCCCCAATCTCATGGCAGTGTTCATTTTTGCATTGGGCCTGATTCCGTCCGGCTCACCGTGTGATGTTTTCCTGACCCCGGGCTCAGGAATTTTTTGATTTCTAGGCCAAAAATTATGCCGTCCCAAATCCAGCATGCAAAAGCACACCTAACCCTAACATTCCACCCCAAATCTCATGGCGGAGATCGTTTTTGAATTCGGCCTGATTCCGCCCGGCTCACCCCGTGAGGTTTTCCTGACCCCGGGGTCAAGAATTTTTTGATTTCTGGGACAAAAATTGTGCCGTCCCAAATCAAGCATGCAAAAGCACTCCTAACCCTTACATTCCACTCCGAATCTCATGGGGGAGATAGTTTTTGCATTCGGCCTGATTCCGCCCGGCTCGCCCCGTGAGGTTTTCCTGACCCCGGGGTCAAGAATTTTTTGATTTCTGGGAAAAAATTGTGCCGTCCCAAATCCAGCATGCAAAAGCACACCTAACCCTAACATTCCACCCCGGATCTCATGGCGGTGTTCATTTTTGAATTCGGCCTGATTCCGCCCGGCTCACCCCGTTAGGTTTTCCTGACCCCGGGGTCAGGAATTTTTTGATTTCTGGGCCAAAAGTTGTTCAAGGATGGTCTAAACACGAAAGTGCTGCGCTGGTCGCTGGGACGAGATGACCCTGACAGCCTGTATTGGTTGATCCAGCTCGCGGGAAAGGCTGAGCATGCCCATGAGGTGTTCGCGCAGAGACGGGCGGTGAAGTCGGGGCGAGACGGGAAACCCACCCACCCTTCGGACACCGCAGGGAGGCCTGGACAACGTTCGTGGGAAGAGGAGAAGGAGCGCCGCTACGCGAAGGGGCCGTGCCTGTGCTGCGGCAAAGGGGGGCACCGCGCGGCGGCGTGCCCGAGGGGAAAGGGCGAGGACCGGCAGGGAAAGTCGACTGCGAAGTCCGCCTCGCTACAGAGAAAGATGAAAGCTGCAGTGGCTGACAGCGAGATGGAGAGCGTGCCTTTCTACGGGGACGAGGGCGAGCCTGAATTGTTGCCGTTACTTACTTACATAACGCTATTTACTTACTTTAGGCTATTTACTTACCTTACGTTACTTATTATCTTACGTTACTTACTTACTTTAAGATATTTACATAACACGTTACTTACTTAACTTACGCTATTTACTTACTTCACGCTATTTACTTACCTTACCTTACTTACTTATCTTACCTTACTTACTTACTTTATGCTATTTACTTAACTTACGTTACTTACTTAACTTACGCTCTTTACTTACTTTACGCTATTTACTTAACTTACGTTACTTTACGCTATTTACTTTCTTTACGCTATTTACTTATCTTACGTTACTTACTTAACTTACGATATGTAAATAGCGTAAAGTAAGTAAATAGCGTTAAGTAAGTAAGTAACGTAAGCTAATATCTTACGTTACTTAGGTTACGCTATTTACTTAACTTACGTTACTTACTTATCTTACGTTACTTACTTACTTTATGCTATTTACTTAACTTACATTACTTACTTAACTTACGCTATTTAGTTACTTTACGCTATTTACTTAACTGACGTTACTTTACGCTATTTACTGACATTACGCTATTTACTGATTCCGCCCGGCTCACCCCGTGAGGTTTTCCTGACCCCGGGGTCAGGAATTTTTTGATTTCTGGGCCAAAAATTGTGCCGTCCCAAATCAAGCATGCAAAAGCACTCCTAACCCTTACATTCCACCCCGAATCTCATGGGGGAGATCGTTTTTGCATTCGGCCTGATTCCGCCCGGCTCGCCCCGTGAGGTTTTCCTGACCCCGGGGTCAGGAATTTTTTGATTTCTGGGCCAAAAATTGTGCCGTCCCAAATCGAGCATGCCAAAGCACACCTAACCCTTAAATTCCACCCCCAATCTCATGGCAGTGTTCATTTTTGCATTGGGCCTGATTCCGTCCGGCTCACCGTGTGATGTTTTCCTGACCCCGGGCTCAGGAATTTTTTGATTTCTAGGCCAAAAATTATGCCGTCCCAAATCCAGCATGCAAAAGCACACCTAACCCTAACATTCCACCCCGAATCTCATGGCGGAGATCGTTTTTGAATTCGGCCTGATTCCGCCCGGCTCACCCCGTGAGGTTTTCCTGACCCCGGGGTCAAGAATTTTTTGATTTCTGGGACAAAAATTGTGCCGTCCCAAATCAAGCATGCAAAAGCACTCCTAACCCTTACATTCCACCCCGAATCTCATGGGGGAGATAGTTTTTGCATTCGGCCTGATTCCGCCCGGCTCGCCCCGTGAGGTTTTCCTGACCCCGGGGTCAGGAATTTTTTGATTTCTGGGCCAAAAGTTGTTCAAGGATGGTCTAAACACGAAAGTGCTGCGCTGGTCGCTGGGACGAGATGACCCTGACAGCCTGTATTGGTGGATCCAGCTCGCGGGAAAGGCTGAGCATGCCCATGAGGTGTTCGCGCAGAGACGGGCGGTGAAGTCGGGGTGAGACGGGAAACCCACCCACCCTTCGGACACCGCAGGGAGGCCTGGACAACGTTCGTGGAAAGAGGAGAAGGAGCGCCGCTACGCGAAGGGGCCGTGCCTGTGCTGCGGCAAAGGGGGGCACCGCGCGTCGGCGTGCCCGAGGGGAAAGGGCGAGGACCGGCAGGGAAAGTCGACTGCGAAGTCCGCCTCGCTACAGAGAAAGATGAAAGCTGCAGTGGCTGACAGCGAGATGGAGAGCGTGCATTTCTACGGGGACGAGGGCGAGCCTGAATTGTTGCCGTAACTTACTTACATAACGCTATTTACTTACTTTAGGCTATTTACTTAACTTACGTTACTTACTTTATGCTATTTACTTACCTTACGTTACTTATTATCTTACGTTACTTACTTACTTTAAGATATTTACATAACACGTTACTTACTTAACTTACGCTATTTACTTACTTCACGCTATTTACTTACCTTACCTTACTTACTTATCTTACCTTACTTACTTTATGCTATTTACTTAACTTACGTTACTTACTTAACTTACGCTCTTTACTTACTTTACGCTATTTACTTAACTTACGTTACTTTACGCTATTTACTTTCTTTACGCTATTTACTTATCTTACGTTACTTACTTAACTTACGATATGTAAATAGCGTAAAGTAAGTAAATAGCGTTAAGTAAGTAAGTAACGTAAGCTAATATCTTACGTTACTTAGTTTACGCTATTTACTTAACTTACGTTACTTACTTATCTTACGTTACTTACTTACTTTATGCTATTTACTTAACTTACATTACTTACTTAACTTACGCTATTTAGTTACTTTACGCTATTTACTTAACTGACGTTACTTTACGCTATTTACTGACATTACGCTATTTACTGATTCCGCCCGGCTCACCCCGTGAGGTTTTCCTGACCCCGGGGTCAGGAATTTTTTGATTTCTGGGCCAAAAATTGTGCCGTCCCAAATCGAGCATGCCAAAGCACACCTAACCCTTAAATTCCACCCCCAATCTCATGGCAGTGTTCATTTTTGCATTGGGCCTGATTCCGTCCGGCTCACCGTGTGATGTTTTCCTGACCCCGGGCTCAGGAATTTTTTGATTTCTAGGCCAAAAATTATGCCGTCCCAAATCCAGCATGCAAAAGCACACCTAACCCTAACATTCCACCCCGAATCTCATGGCGGAGATCGTTTTTGAATTCGGCCTGATTCCGCCCGGCTCACCCCGTGAGGTTTTCCTGACCCCGGGGTCAAGAATTTTTTGATTTCTGGGACAAAAATTGTGCCGTCCCAAATCAAGCATGCAAAAGCACTCCTAACCCTTACATTCCACCCCGAATCTCATGGGGGAGATCGTTTTTGCATTCGGCCTGATTCCGCCTGGCTCGCCCCGTGAGGTTTTCCTGACCCCGGGGTCAAGAATTTTTTGATTTCTGGGACAAAAATTGTGCCGTCCCAAATCCAGCATGGAAAAGCACACCTAACCCTAACATTCCACCCCGGATCTCATGGCGGTGTTCATTTTTGAATTCGGCCTGATTCCGCCCGGCTCACCCCGTTAGGTTTTCCTGACCCCGGGGTCAGGAATTTTTTGATTTCTGAGCCAAAAGTTGTTCAAGGATGGTCTAAACACGAAAGTGCTGCGCTGGTCGCTGGGACGAGATGACCCTGACAGCCTGTATTGGTGGATCCAGCTCGCGGGAAAGGCTGAGCATGCCCATGAGGTGTTCGCGCAGAGACGGGCGGTGAAGTCGGGGCGAGACGGGAAACCCACCCACCCTTCGGACACCGCAGGGAGGCCTGGACAACGTTTGTGGGAAGAGGAGAAGGAGCGCCGCTACGCGAAGGGGCCGTGCCTGTGCTGCGGCAAAGGGGGGCACCGCGCGGCGGCGTGCCCGAGGGGAAAGGGCGAGGACCGGCAGGGAAAGTCGACTGCGAAGTCCGCCTCGCTACAGAGAAAGATGAAAGCTGCAGTGGCTGACAGCGAGATGGAGAGCGTGCCTTTCTACGGGGACGAGGGCGAGCCTGAATTGTTGCCGTTACTTACTTACATAACGCTATTTACTTACTTTAGGCTATTTACTTAACTTACGTTACTTACTTTATGCTATTTACTTACCTTACGTTACTTATTATCTTACGTTACTTACTTACTTTAAGATATTTACATAACACGTTACTTACTTAACTTACGCTATTTACTTACTTCACGCTATTTACTTACCTTACCTTACTTACTTATCTTACCTTACTTACTTTATGCTATTTACTTAACTTACGTTACTTACTTAACTTATGCTCTTTACTTACTTTACGCTATTTACTTAACTTACGTTACTTTACGCTATTTACTTTCTTTACGCTATTTACTTATCTTACGTTACTTACTTAACTTACGATATGTAAATAGCGTAAAGTAAGTAAATAGCGTTAAGTAAGTAAGTAACGTAAGCTAATATCTTACGTTACTTAGTTTACGCTATTTACTTAACTTACGTTACTTACTTATCTTACGTTACTTACTTACTTTATGCTATTTACTTAACTTACATTACTTACTTAACTTACGCTATTTAGTTACTTTACGCTATTTACTTAACTGACGTTACTTTACGCTATTTACTGACATTACGCTATTTACTGATTCCGCCCGGCTCACCCCGTGAGGTTTTCCTGACCCCGGGGTCAGGAATTTTTTGATTTCTGGGCCAAAAATTGTGCCGTCCCAAATCGAGCATGCCAAAGCACACCTAACCCTTAAATTCCACCCCCAATCTCATGGCAGTGTTCATTTTTGCATTGGGCCTGATTCCGTCCGGCTCACCGTGTGATGTTTTCCTGACCCCTGGCTCAGGAATTTTTTGATTTCTAGGCCAAAAATTATGCCGTCCCAAATCCAGCATGCAAAAGCACACCAAACCCTAACATTCCACCCCGAATCTCATGGCGGAGATCGTTTTTGAATTCGGCCTGATTCCGCCCGGCTCACCCCGTGAGGTTTTCCTGACCCCGGGGTCAGGAATTTTTTGATTTCTGGGCCAAAAGTGGTTCAAGGATGGTCTAAACACGAAAGTGCTGCGCTGGTCGCTGGGACGAGATGACCCTGACAGCCTGTATTGGTGGATCCAGCTCGCGGGAAAGGCTGAGCATGCCCATGAGGTGTTCGCGCAGAGACGGGCGGTGAAGTCGGGGCGAGACGGGAACCCACCCACCCTTCGGACACCGCAGGGAGGCCTGGACAACGTTCGTGGGAAGAGGAGAAGGAGCGCCGCTACGCGAAGGGGCCGTGCCTGTGCTGCGGCAAAGGGGGGCAACGCGCGGCGGCGTGCCCGAGGGGAAAGGGCGAGGACCGGCAGGGAAAGTCGACTGCGAAGTCCGCCTCGCTACAGAGAAAGATGAAAGCTGCAGTGGCTGACAGCGAGATGGAGAGCCTGCCTTTCTACGGGGACGAGGGCGAGCCTGAATTGTTGCCGTTACTTACTTACATAACGCTATTTACTTACTTTAGGCTATTTACTTAACTTACGTTACTTACTTTATGCTATTTACTTACCTTACGTTACTTATTATCTTACGTTACTTACTTACTTTAAGATATTTACATAACACGTTACTTACTTAACTTACGCTATTTACTTACTTCACGCTATTTACTTACCTTACCTTACTTACTTATCTTACCTTACTTACTTTATGCTATTTACTTAACTTACGTTACTTACTTAACTTACGCTCTTTACTTACTTTACGCTATTTACTTAACTTACGTTACTTTATGCTATTTACTTTCTTTACGCTATTTACTTATCTTACGTTACTTACTTAACTTACGATATGTAAATAGCGTAAAGTAAGTAAATAGCGTTAAGTAAGTAAGTAACGTAAGCTAATATCTTACGTTACTTAGTTTACGCTATTTACTTAACTTACGTTACTTACTTATCTTACGTTACTTACTTACTTTATGCTATTTACTTAACTTACATTACTTACTTAACTTACGCTATTTAGTTACTTTACGCTATTTACTTAACTGACGTTACTTTACGCTATTTACTGACATTACGCTATTTACTGATTCCGCCTGGCTCACCCCGTGAGGTTTTCCTGACCCCGGGGTCAGGAATTTTTTGATTTCTGGGCCAAAAATTGTGCCGTCCCAAATCGAGCATGCCAAAGCACACCTACCCCTTAAATTCCACCCCCAATCTCATGGCAGTGTTCATTTTTGCATTGGGCCTGATTCCGTCCGGCTCACCGTGTGATGTTTTCCTGACCCCGGGCTCAGGAATTTTTTGATTTCTAGGCCAAAAATTATGCCGTCCCAAATCCAGCATGCAAAAGCACACCTAACCCTAACATTCCACCCCGAATCTCATGGCGGAGATCGTTTTTGAATTCGGCCTGATTCCGCCGGGCTCACCCCGTGAGGTTTTCCTGACCCCGGGGTCAAGAATTTTTTGATTTCTGGGACAAAAATTGTGCCGTCCCAAATCAAGCATGCAAAAGCACTCCTAACCCTTACATTCCACCCCGAATCTCATGGGGGAGATCGTTTTTGCATTCGGCCTGATTCCGCCCGGCTCGCCCCGTGAGGTTTTCCTGACCCCGGGGTCAAGAATTTTTTGATTTCTGGGACAAAAATTGTGCCGTCCCAAATCCAGCATGCAAAAGCACACCTAACCCTAACATTCCACCCCGGATCTCATGGCGGTGTTCATTTTTGAATTCGGCCTGATTCCGCCCATCTCACCCCGTTAGGTTTTCCTGACCCCGGGGTCAGGAATTTTTTGATTTCTGGGCCAAAAGTTGTTCAAGGATGGTCTAAACACGAAAGTGCTGCGCTGGTCGCTGGGACGAGATGACCCTGACAGCCTGTATTGGTGGATCCAGCTCGCGGGAAATGCTGAGCATGCCCATGAGGTTTCACGCAGAGACGGGCGGTGAAGTCGGGGCGAGACGGGAAACCCACCCACCCTTCGGACACCGCAGGGAGGCCTGGACAACGTTCGTGGGAAGATGAGAAGGAGCGCCGCTACGCGAAGGGGCCGTGCCTGTGCTGCGGCAAAGAGGGGCACCGCGCGGCGGCGTGCCCGAGGGGAAAGGGCGAGGACCGGCAGGGAAAGTCGACTGCGATGTCCGCCTCGCTACAGAGAAAGATGAAAGCTGCAGTGGCTGACAGTGAGATGGAGAGCGTGCCTTTCTACGGGGACGAGGGCGAGCCTGAATTGTTGCCGTTACTTACTTACATAACGCTATTTACTTACTTTACACTATTTACTTAACTTACGTTACTTACTTTATGCTATTTACTTACCTTACGTTACTTATTATCTTACGTTACTTACTTACTTTAAGATATTTACATAACACGTTACTTACTTAACTTACGCTATTTACTTACTTCACGCTATTTACTTACCTTACCTTACTTACTTATCTTACCTTACTTACTTATTTTATGCTATTTACTTAACTTACGTTACTTACTTAACTTACGCTCTTTACTTACTTTATGCTATTTATTTAACTTACGTTACTTTACGCTATTTACTTTCTTTACGCTATTTACTTATCTTACGTTACTTACTTAACTTACGATATGTAAATAGCGTAAAGTAAGTAAATAGCGTTAAGTAAGTAAGTAACATAAGCTAATATCTTACGTTACTTAGTTTACGCTATTTACTTAACTTACGTTACTTACTTATCTTACGTTACTTACTTACTTTATGCTATTTACTTAACTTACATTACTTACTTAACTTACGCTATTTAGTTAAAGGTAAAGGTAAAGGTTTCCCTTGACGTAAAGTCCAGTCGTGTCCGACTCTAGGGGGCGGTGCTCATCTCGGTTTCAAAGCCTTGGAGCCGGCGTTGTCCATAGGACACTTCCGGGTCATGTGGCCAGTATGACTCACGGAACGCCGTTACCTTCCCGCCGTAGCGGTACCAATTAATCTACTCAGATTTGCATGTTTTCGAACTGCTTGGTGTGCAGAAGCTGGGACGAGCAACGGGAGCTCACCCCGCCGCGCGGTTTCGAACCGCCGACCTTCCGATCGACAGCTCAGCGGTTTAACCCGCAGCGCCACCGCGTCCCATTCTCGCTATTTAGTTACTTTACGCTATTTATTTAACTGACGTTACTTTACGCTCTTTACTGACATTACGCTATTTACTGATTCCGCCCGGCTCACCCCGTGAGGTCTTCCTGACCCCGGGGTCAGGAATTTTTTGATTTCTGGGCCAAAAATTGTGCCGTCCCAAATCGAGCATGCCAAAGCACACCTACCCCTTAAATTCCACCCCCAATCTCATGGCAGTGTTCATTTTTGCATTGGGCCTGATTCCGTCCGGCTCACCGTGTGATGTTTTCCTGACCCCGGGCTCAGGAATTTTTTGATTTCTAGGCCAAAAATTATGCCGTCCCAAATCCAGCATGCAAAAGCACACCTAACCCTAACATTCCACCCCGAATCTCATGGCGGAGATCGTTTTTGAATTCGGCCTGATTCCGCCCGGCTCACCGCGTGAGGTTTTCCTGACCCCGGGGTCAAGAATTTTTTGATTTCTGGGACAAAAATTGTGCCGTCCCAAATCAAGCATGCAAAAGCACTCCTAACCCTTACATTCCACCCCGAATCTCATGGGGGAGATCGTTTTTGCATACGGCCTGATTCCGCCCGGCTCGCCCCGTGAGGTTTTCCTGACCCCGGGGTCAAGAATTTTTTGATTTCCGGGACAAAAATTGTGCCGTCCCAAATCCAGCATGCAAAAGCACACCTAACCCTAACATTCCACCCCGGATCTCATGGCGCTGTTCATTTTTGAATTCGGCCTGATTCCGCCCGGCTCACCCCGTTAGGTTTTCCTGACCCCGGGGTCAGGAATTTTTTGATTTCTGGGCCAAAAGTTGTTCAAGGATGGTCTAAACATGAAAGTGCTGCGCTGGTCGCTGGGACGAGATGACCCTGACAGCCTGTATTGGTGGATCCAGCTCGCGGGAAAGGCTGAGCATGCCCATGAGGTGTTCGCGCAGAGACGGGCGGTGAAGTCGGGGCGAGACGGGAAACCCACCCACCCTTCGGACACCGCAGGGAGTCCTGGACAACGTTCGTGGGAAGATGAGAAGGAGCGCCGCTACGCGAAGTGGCCGTGCCTGTGCTGCGGCAAAGAGGGGCACCGCGCGGCGGCGTGCCCGAGGGGAAAGGGCGAGGACCGGCAGGGAAAGTCGACTGCGAAGTCCGCCTCGCTACAGAGAAAGATGAAAGCTGCAGTGGCTGACAGTGAGATGGAGAGCGTGCCTTTCTACGGGGACGAGGGCGAGCCTGAATTGTTGCCGTTACTTACTTACATAACGCTATTTACTTACTTTACGCTATTTACTTAACTTACGTTACTTACTTTATGCTATTTACTTACCTTACGTTACTTATTATCTTACGTTACTTACTTACTTTAAGATATTTACATAACACGTTACTTACTTAACTTACGCTATTTACTTACTTCACGCTATTTACTTACCTTACCTTACTTACTTATCTTACCTTACTTACTTACTTTATGCTATTTACTTAACTTACGTTACTTACTTAACTTACGCTCTTTACTTACTTTATGCTATTTACTTAACTTACGTTACTTTACACTATTTACTTTCTTTACGCTATTTACTTATCTTACGTTACTTACTTAACTTACGATATTTAAATAGCGTAAAGTAAGTAAATAGCGTTAAGTAAGTAAGTAACGTAAGCTAATATCTTACGTTACTTAGTTTACGCTATTTACTTAACTTACGTTACTTACTTATCTTACGTTACTTACTTACTTTATGCTATTTACTTAACTTACATTACTTACTTAACTTACGCTATTTAGTTACTTTACGCTATTTACTTAACTGACGTTACTTTACGCTCTTTACTGACATTACGCTATTTACTGATTCCGCCCGGCTCACCCCGTGAGGTTTTCCTGACCCCGGGGTCAGGAATTTTTTGATTTCTGGGCCAAAAATTGTGCCGTCCCAAATCGAGCATGCCAAAGCACACCTACCCCTTAAATTCCACCCCCAATCTCATGGCAGTGTTCATTTTTGCATTGGGCCTGATTCCGTCCGGCTCACCGTGTGATGTTTTCCTGACCCCGGGCTCAGGAATTTTTTGATTTCTAGGCCAAAAATTATGCCGTCCCAAATCCAGCATGCAAAAGCACACCTAACCCTAACATTCCACCCCGAATCTCATGGCGGAGATCGTTTTTGAATTCGGCCTGATTCCGCCCGGCTCACCGCGTGAGGTTTTCCTGACCCCGGGGTCAAGAATTTTTTGATTTCTGGGACAAAAATTGTGCCGTCCCAAATCCAGCACGCAAAAGCACACCTAACCCTAACATTCCACCCCGAATCTCATGGGGGAGATCGTTTTTGCATACGGCCTGATTCCGCCCGGCTCGCCCCGTGAGGTTTTCCTGACCCCGGGGTCAAGAATTTTTTGATTTCTGGGACAAAAATTGTGCCGTCCCAAATCCAGCATGCAAAAGCACACCTAACCCTAACATTCCACCCCGGATCTCATGGCGCTGTTCATTTTTGAATTCGGCCTGATTCCGCCCGGCTCACCCCGTTAGGTTTTCCTGACCCCGGGGTCAGGAATTTTTTGATTTCTGGGCCAAAAGTTGTTCAAGGATGGTCTAAACATGAAAGTGCTGCACTGGTCGCTGGGACGAGATGACCCTGACAGCCTGTATTGGTGGATCCAGCTCGCGGGAAAGGCTGAGCATGCCCATGAGGTGTTCGCGCAGAGACGGGCGGTGAAGTCGGGGCGAGACGGGAAACCCACCCACCCTTCGGACACCGCAGGGAGGCCTGGACAACGTTCGTGGGAAGAGGAGAAGGAGCGCCGCTACGCGAAGGGGCCGTGCCTGTGCTGCGGCAAAGAGGGGCACCGCGCGGCGGCGTGCCCGAGGGGAAAGGGTGAGGACCGGCAGGGAAAGTCGACTGCGAAGTCCGCCTCGCAACAGAGAAAGATGAAAGCTGCAGTGGCTGACAGCGAGATGGAGAGCGTGCCTTTCTACGGGGACGAGGGCGAGCCTGAATTGTTGCCGTTACTTACTTACATAACGCTATTTACTTACTTTACGCTATTTACTTAACTTACGTTACTTACTTTATGCTATTTACTTACCTTACGTTACTTATTATCTTACGTTACTTACTTACTTTAAGATATTTACATAACACGTTACTTACTTAACTTACGCTATTTACTTACTTCATGCTATTTACTTACCTTACCTTACTTACTTATCTTACCTTACTTACTTACTTTATGCTATTTACTTAACTTACGTTACTTACTTAACTTACGCTCTTTACTTACTTTACGCTATTTACTTAACTTACGTTACTTTACGCTATTTACTTTCTTTACGCTATTTACTTATCTTACGTTACTTACTTAACTTACGATATGTAAATAGCGTAAAGTAAGTAAATAGCGTTAAGTAAGTAAGTAACGTAAGCTAATATCTTACGTTACTTAGTTTACGCTATTTACTTAACTTACGTTACTTACTTATCTTACGTTACTTACTTACTTTATGCTATTTACTTAACTTACATTACTTACTTAACTTACGCTATTTAGTTACTTTACGCTATTTACTTAACTGACGTTACTTTACGCTATTTACTGACATTACGCTATTTACTGATTCCGCCTGGCTCACCCCGTGAGGTTTTCCTGACCCCGGGGTCAGGAATTTTTTGATTTTTGGGCCAAAAATTGTGCCGTCCCAAATCGAGCATGCCAAAGCACACCTACCCCTAAAATTCCACCCCCAATCTCATGGCAGTGTTCATTTTTGCATTGGGCCTGATTCCGTCCGGCTCACCGTGTGATGTTTTCCTGACCCCGGGCTCAGGAATTTTTTGATTTCTAGGCCAAAAATTATGCCGTCCCAAATCCAGCATGCAAAAGCACACCTAACCCTAACATTCCACCCCGAATCTCATGGCGGAGATCGTTTTTGAATTCGGCCTGATTCCGCCCGGCTCACCGCGTGAGGTTTTCCTGACCCCGGGGTCAAGAATTTTTTGATTTCTGGGACAAAAATTGTGCCGTCCCAAATCAAGCATGCAAAAGCACTCCTAACCCTTACATTCCACCCCGAATCTCATGGGGGAGATCGTTTTTGCATTCGGCCTGATTCCGCCCGGCTCGCCCCGTGAGATTTTCCTGACCCCGGGGTCAAGAATTTTTTGATTTCTGGGACAAAAATTGTGCCGTCCCAAATCCAGCACGCAAAAGCACACCTAACCCTAACATTCCACCCCGGATCTCATGGCGGTGTTCATTTTTGAATTCGGCCTGATTCCGCCCGGCTCACCCCGTTAGGTTTTCCTGACCCCGGGGTCAGGAATTTTTTGATTTCTGGGCCAAAAGTTGTTCAAGGATGGTCTAAACACGAAAGTGCTGCGCTGGTCGCTGGGACGAGATGACCCTGACAGCCTGTATTGGTGGATCCAGCTCGCGGGAAAGGCTGAGCATGCCCATGAGGTGTTCACGCAGAGACGGGCGGTGAAGTCGGGGCGAGACGGGAAACCCACCCACCCTTCGGACACCGCAGGGAGGCCTGGACAACGTTCGTGGGAAGAGGAGAAGGAGCGCCGCTACGCGAAGGGGCCGTGCCTGTGCTGCGGCAAAGAGGGGCACCGCGCGGCGGCGTGCCCGAGGGGAAAGGGCGAGGACCGGCAGGGAAAGTCGACTGCGAAGTCCGCCTCGCTACAGAGAAAGATGAAAGTTGCAGTGGCTGACAGCGAGATGGAGAGCGTGCCTTTCTACGGGGACGAGGGCGAGCCTGAATTGTTGCCGTTACTTACTTACATAACGCTATTTACTTACTTTACGCTATTTACTTAACTTACGTTACTTACTTTATGCTATTTACTTACCTTACGTTACTTATTATCTTACGTTACTTACTTACTTTAAGATATTTACATAACACGTTACTTACTTAACTTACGCTATTTACTTACTTCACGCTATTTACTTACCTTATCTTACTTACTTATCTTACCTTACTTACTTACTTTATGCTATTTACTTAACTTACGTTACTTACTTAACTTACGCTCTTTACTTACTTTACGCTATTTACTTAACTTACGTTACTTTACGCTATTTACTTTCTTTACGCTATTTACTTATCTTACGTTACTTACTTAACTTACGATATGTAAATAGCGTAAAGTAAGTAAATAGCGTTAAGTAAGTAAGTAACGTAAGCTAATATCTTACGTTACTTAGTTTACGCTATTTACTTAACTTACGTTACTTACTTATCTTACGTTACTTACTTACTTTATGCTATTTACTTAACTTACATTACTTACTTAACTTACGCTATTTAGTTACTTTACGCTATTTACTTAACTGACGTTACTTTACGCTATTTACTGACATTACGCTATTTACTGATTCCGCCCGGCTCACCCCGTGAGGTTTTCCTGACCCCGGGGTCAGGAATTTTTTGATTTCTGGGCCAAAAATTGTGCCGTCCCAAATCGAGCATGCCAAAGCACACCTACCCCTTAAATTCCACCCCCAATCTCATGGCAGTGTTCATTTTTGCATTGGGCCTGATTCCGTCCGGCTCACCGTGTGATGTTTTCCTGACCCCGGGCTCAGGAATTTTTTGATTTCTAGGCCAAAAATTATGCCGTCCCAAATCCAGCATGCAAAAGCACACCTAACCCTAACATTCCACCCCGAATCTCATGGCGGAGATCGTTTTTGAATTCGGCCTGATTCCGCCCGGCTCACCGCGTGAGGTTTTCCTGACCCCGGGGTCAAGAATTTTTTGATTTCTGGGACAAAAATTGTGCCGTCCCAAATCAAGCATGCAAAAGCACTCCTAACCCTTACATTCCACCCCGAATCTCATGGGGGAGATCGTTTTTGCATTCGGCCTGATTCCGCCCGGCTCGCCCCGTGAGGTTTTCCTGACCCCGGGGTCAAGAATTTTTTGATTTCTGGGACAAAATTGTGCCGTCCCAAATCCAGCACGCAAAAGCACACCTAACCCTAACATTCCACCCCGGATCTCATGGCGGTGTTCATTTTTGAATTCGGCCTGATTCCGCCCGGCTCACCCCGTTAGGTTTTCCTGACCCCGGGGTCAGGAATTTTTTGATTTCTGGGCCAAAAGTTGTTCAAGGATGGTCTAAACACGAAAGTGCTGCGCTGGTCGCTGGGACGAGATGACCCTGACAGCCTGTATTGGTGGATCCAGCTCGCGGGAAAGGCTGAGCATGCCCATGAGGTGTTCGTGCAGAGACGGGCGGTGAAGTCGGGGCGAGACGGGAAACCCACCCACCCTTCGGACACCGCAGGGAGGCCTGGACAACGTTCGTGGGAAGAGGAGAAGGAGCGCCGCTACGCGAAGGGGCCGTGCCTGTGCTGCGGCAAAGAGGGGCACCGCGCGGCGGCGTGCCCGAGGGGAAAGGGCGAGGACCGGCAGGGAAAGTCGACTGCGAAGTCCGCCTCGCTACAGAGAAAGATGAAAGTTGCAGTGGCTGACAGCGAGATGGAGAGCGTGCCTTTCTACGGGGACGAGGGCGAGCCTGAATTGTTGCCGTTACTTACTTACATAACGCTATTTACTTACTTTACGCTATTTACTTAACTTACGTTACTTACTTTATGCTATTTACTTACCTTACGTTACTTATTATCTTACGTTACTTACTTACTTTAAGATATTTACATAACACGTTACTTACTTAACTTACGCTATTTACTTACTTCACGCTATTTACTTACCTTACCTTACTTACTTACTTTATGCTATTTACTTAACTTACGTTACTTACTTAACTTACGCTCTTTACTTACTTTACGCTATTTACTTAACTTACGTTACTTTACGCTATTTACTTTCTTTACGCTATTTACTTATCTTACGTTACTTACTTAACTTACGATATGTAAATAGCGTCAAGTAAGTAAATAGCGTTAAGTAAGTAAGTAACGTAAGCTAATATCTTACGTTACTTAGTTTACGCTATTTACTTAACTTACGTTACTTACTTATCTTACGTTACTTACTTACTTTATGCTATTTACTTAACTTACATTACTTACTTAACTTACGCTATTTAGTTACTTTACGCTATTTACTTAACTGACGTTACTTTACGCTATTTACTGACATTACGCTATTTACTGATTCCGCCCGGCTCACCCCGTGAGGTTTTCCTGACCCCGGGGTCAGGAATTTTTTGATTTCTGGGCCAAAAATTGTGCCGTCCCAAATCAAGCATGCAAAAGCACTCCTAACCCTTACATTCCACCCCGAATCTCATGGGGGAGATCGTTTTTGCATTCGGCCTGATTCCGCCCGGCTCGCCCCGTGAGGTTTTCCTGACCCCGGGGTCAAGAATTTTTTGATTTCTGGGAGAAAAATTGTGCCGTCCCAAATCCAGCATGGAAAAGCACACCTAACCCTAACATTCCACCCCGGATCTCATGGCGGTGTTCATTTTTGAATTCGGCCTGATTCCGCCCGGCTCACCGCGTGAGGTTTTCCTGACCCCGGGGTCAAGAATTTTTTGATTTCTGGGACAAAAATTGTGCCGTCCCAAATCAAGCATGCAAAAGCACTCCTAACCCTTACATTCCACCCCGAATCTCATGGGGGAGATCGTTTTTGCATTCGGCCTGATTCCGCCCGGCTCGCCCCGTGAGGTTTTCCTGACCCCGGGGTCAAGAATTTTTTGATTTCTGGGAGAAAAATTGTGCCGTCCCAAATCCAGCATGGAAAAGCACACCTAACCCTAACATTCCACCCCGGATCTCATGGCGGTGTTCATTTTTGAATTCGGCCTGATTCCGCCCGGCTCACCCCGTTAGGTTTTCCTGACCCCGGGGTCAGGAATTTTTTGATTTCTGGGCCAAAAGTTGTTCAAGGATGGTCTAAACACGAAAGTGCTGCGCTGGTCGCTGGGACGAGATGACCCTGACAGCCTGTATTGGTGGATCCAGCTCGCGGGAAAGGCTGAGCATGCCCATGAGGTGTTCTTGCAGAGACGGGCGGTGAAGTCGGGGCGAGACGGGAAACCCACCCACCCTTCGGACACCGCAGGGAGGCCTGGACAACGTTCGTGGGAAGAGGAGAAGGAGCGCCGCTATGCGAAGGGGCCGTGCCTGTGCTCCGGCAAAGAGGGGCACCGCGCGGCGGCGTGCCCAAGGGGAAAGGGCGAGGACCGGCAGGGAAAGTCGACTGCGAAGTCCGCCTCGCTACAGAGAAAGATGAAAGTTGCAGTGGCTGACAGCGAGATGGAGAGCGTGCCTTTCTACGGGGACGAGGGCGAGCCTGAATTGTTGCCGTTACTTACTTACATAACGCTATTTACTTACTTTACGCTATTTACTTAACTTACGTTACCTACTTTATGCTATTTACTTACCTTACGTTACTTATTATCTTACGTTACATACTTACTTTAAGATATTTACATAACACGTTACTTACTTAACTTACGCTATTTACTTACTTCACGCTATTTACTTACCTTACCTTACTTACTTATCTTACCTTACTTACTTTATGCTATTTACTTAACTTACGTTACTTACTTAACTTACGCTCTTTACTTACTTTACGCTATTTACTTAACTTACGTTACTTTACGCTATTTACTTTCTTTACGCTATTTACTTATCTTACGTTACTTACTTAACTTACGATATGTAAATAGCGTAAAGTAAGTAAATAGCGTTAAGTAAGTAAGTAACGTAAGCTAATATCTTACGTTACTTAGTTTACGCTATTTACTTAACTTACGTTACTTACTTATCTTACGTTACTTACTTACTTTATGCTATTTACTTAACTTACATTACTTACTTAACTTACGCTATTTATTACTTTACGCTATTTACTTAAATGACGTTACTTAACGCTATTTACTGACATTACGCTATTTACTGATTCCGCCCGGCTCACCCCGTGAGGTTTTCCTGACCCCGGGGTCAGGAATTTTTTGATTTCTGGGCCAAAAATTGTGCCGTCCCAAATCGAGCATGCCAAAGCACACCTAACCCTTAAATTCCACCCCCAATCTCATGGCAGTGTTCATTTTTGCATTGGGCCTGATTCCGTCCGGCTCACCATGTGATGTTTTCCTGACCCCGGGCTCAGGAATTTTTTGATTTCTAGGCCAAAAATTATGCCGTCCCAAATCCAGCATGCAAAAGCACACCTAACCCTAACATTCCACCCCGAATCTCATGGCGGAGATCGTTTTTGAATTCGGCCTGATTCCGCCCGGCTCACCCCGTGAGGTTTTCCTGACCCCGGGTTCAAGAATTTTTTGATTTCTGGGACAAAAATTGTGCCGTCCCAAATCAAGCATGCAAAAGCACTCCTAACCCTTACATTCCACCCCGAATCTCATGGGGGAGATCGTTTTTGCATTCGGCCTGATTCCGCCCGGCTCGCCTCGTGAGGTTTTCCTGACCCCGGGGTCAAGAATTTTTTGATTTCTGGGACAAAAATTGTGCCGTCCCAAATCAAGCATGCAAAAGCACTCCTAACCCTAACATTCCACCCCGGATCTCATGGCGGTGTTCATTTTTGAATTCGGCCTGATTCCGCCCGGCTCACCCCGTTAGGTTTTCCTGACCCCGGGGTCAGGAATTTTTTGATTTCTGGGCCAAAAGTTGTTCAAGGATGGTCTAAACACGAAAGTGCTGCGCTGGTCGCTGGGACGAGATGACCCTGACAGCCTGTATTGGTGGATCCAGCTCGCGGGAAAGGCTGAGCATGCCCATGAGGTGTTCGTGCAGAGACGGGCGGTGAATTCGGGGCGAGACGGGAAACCCACCCACCCTTCGGACACCGCAGGGAGGCCTGGACAACGTTCGTGGGAAGAGGAGAAGGAGCGCCGCTACGCGAAGGGGCCGTGCCTGTGCTGCGGCAAAGAGGGGCACCGCGCGGCGGCGTGCCCGAGGGGAAAGGGCGAGGACCGGCAGGGAAAGTCGACTGCGAAGTCCGCCTCGCTACAGAGAAAGATGAAAGTTGCAGTGGCTGACAGCGAGATGGAGAGCGTGCCTTTCTACGGGGACGAGGGCGAGCCTGAATTGTTGCCGTTACTTACTTACATAACACTATTTACTTACTTTACGCTATTTACTTAACTTACGTTACTTACTTTATGCTATTTACTTACCTTACGTTACTTATTATCTTACGTTACTTACTTACTTTAAGATATTTACATAACACGTTACTTACTTAACTTACGCTATTTACTTACTTCACGCTATTTACTTACCTTACCTTACTTACTTATCTTACCTTACTTACTTACTTTATGCTATTTACTTAACTTACGTTACTTACTTAACTTACGCTCTTTACTTACTTTACGCTATTTACTTAACTTACGTTACTTTACGCTATTTACTTTCTTTACGCTATTTACTTATCTTACGTTACTTACTTAACTTACGATATGTAAATAGCGTAAAGTAAGTAAATAGCGTTAAGTAAGAAAGTAACGTAAGCTAATATCTTACGTTACTTAGTTTACGCTATTTACTTAACTTACGTTACTTACTTATCTTACGTTACTTACTTACTTTATGCTATTTACTTAACTTACATTACTTACTTAACTTACGCTATTTAGTTACTTTACGCTATTTACTTAACTGACGTTACTTTACGCTATTTACTGACATTACGCTATTTACTGATTCCGCCCGGCTCACCCCGTGAGGTTTTCCTGACCCCGGGGTCAGGAATTTTTTGATTTCTGGGCCAAAAATTGTGCCGTCCCAAATCAAGCATGCAAAAGCACTCCTAACCCTTACATTCCATCCCGAATCTCATGGGGGAGATCGTTTTTGCATTCGGCCTGATTCCGCCCGGCTCGCCCCGTGAGGTTTTCCTGACCCCGGGGTCAAGAATTTTTTGATTTCTGGGAGAAAAATTGTGCCGTCCCAAATCCAGCATGCAAAAGCACACCTACCCCTTAAATTCCACCCCCAATCTCATGGCAGTGTTCATTTTTGCATTGGGCCTGATTCCGTCCGGCTCACCGTGTGATGTTTTCCTGACCCCGGGCTCAGGAATTTTTTGATTTCTAGGCCAAAAATTATGCCGTCCCAAATCCAGCATGCAAAAGCACACCTAACCCTAACATTCCACCCCGAATCTCATGGCGGAGATCGTTTTTGAATTCGGCCTGATTCCGCCCGGCTCGCCCCGTGAGGTTTTCCTGACCCCGGGGTCAAGAATTTTTTGATTTCTGGGAGAAAAATTGTGCCGTCCCAAATCCAGCATGCAAAAGCACACCTAACCCTAACATTCCACCCCGGATCTCATGGCGGTGTTCATTTTTGAATTCGGCCTGATTCCGCCCGGCTCACCCCGTTAGGTTTTCCTGACCCCGGGGTCAGGAATTTTTTGATTTCTGGACCAAAAGTTGTTCAAGGATGGTCTAAACACGAAAGTGCTGCGCTGGTCGCTGGGACGAGATGACCCTGACAGCCTGTATTGGTGGATCCAGCTCGCGGGAAAGGCTGAGCATGCCCATGAGGTGTTCGTGCAGAGACGGGCGGTGAAGTCGGGGCGAGACGGGAAACCCACCCACCCTTCGGACACCGCAGGGAGGCCTGGACAACGTTCGTGGGAAGAGGAGAAGGAGCGCCGCTATGCGAAGGGGCCGTGCCTGTGCTCCGGCAAAGAGGGGCACCGCGCGGCGGCGTGCCCAAGGGGAAAGGGCGAGGACCGGCAGGGAAAGTCGACTGCGAAGTCCGCCTCGCTACAGAGAAAGATGAAAGTTGCAGTGGCTGACAGCGAGATGGAGAGCGTGCCTTTCTACGGGGACGAGGGCGAGCCTGAATTGTTGCCGTTACTTACTTACATAACGCTATTTACTTACTTTACGCTATTTACTTAACTTACGTTACCTACTTTATGCTATTTACTTACCTTACGTTACTTATTATCTTACGTTACATACTTACTTTAAGATATTTACATAACACGTTACTTACTTAACTTACGCTATTTACTTACTTCACGCTATTTACTTACCTTACCTTACTTACTTATCTTACCTTACTTACTTTATGCTATTTACTTAACTTACGTTACTTACTTAACTTACGCTCTTTACTTACTTTACGCTATTTACTTAACTTACGTTACTTTACGCTATTTACTTTCTTTACGCTATTTACTTATCTTACGTTACTTACTTAACTTACGATATGTAAATAGCGTAAAGTAAGTAAATAGCGTTAAGTAAGTAAGTAACGTAAGCTAATATCTTACGTTACTTAGTTTACGCTATTTACTTAACTTACGTTACTTACTTATCTTACGTTACTTACTTACTTTATGCTATTTACTTAACTTACATTACTTACTTAACTTACGCTATTTATTACTTTACGCTATTTACTTAAATGACGTTACTTTACGCTATTTACTGACATTACGCTATTTACTGATTCCGCCCGGCTCACCCCGTGAGGTTTTCCTGACCCCGGGGTCAAGAATTTTTTGATTTCTGGGCCAAAAATTGTGCGGTCCCAAATCGAGCATGCCAAAGCACACATAACCCTTAAATTCCACCCCCAATCTCATGGCAGTGTTCATTTTTGCATTGGGCCTGATTCCGTCCGGCTCACCATGTGATGTTTTCCTGACCCCGGGCTCAGGAATTTTTTGATTTCTAGGCCAAAAATTATGCCGTCCCAAATCCAGCATGCAAAAGCACACCTAACCCTAACATTCCACCCCGAATCTCATGGCGGAGATCGTTTTTGAATTCGGCCTGATTCCGCCCGGCTCACCCCGTGAGGTTTTCCTGACCCCGGGTTCAAGAATTTTTTGATTTCTGGGACAAAAATTGTGCCGTCCCAAATCAAGCATGCAAAAGCACTCCTAACCCTTACATTCCACCCCGAATCTCATGGGGGAGATCGTTTTTGCATTCGGCCTGATTCCGCCCGGCTCGCCTCGTGAGGTTTTCCTGACCCCGGGGTCAAGAATTTTTTGATTTCTGGGACAAAAATTGTGCCGTCCCAAATCAAGCATGCAAAAGCACTCCTAACCCTAACATTCCACCCCGGATCTCATGGCGGTGTTCATTTTTGAATTCGGCCTGATTCCGCCCGGCTCACCCCGTTAGGTTTTCCTGACCCCGGGGTCAGGAATTTTTTGATTTCTGGGCCAAAAGTTGTTCAAGGATGGTCTAAACACGAAAGTGCTGCGCTGGTCGCTGGGACGAGATGACCCTGACAGCCTGTATTGGTGGATCCAGCTCGCGGGAAAGGCTGAGCATGCCCATGAGGTGTTCGTGCAGAGACGGGCGGTGAATTCGGGGCGAGACGGGAAACCCACCCACCCTTCGGACACCGCAGGGAGGCCTGGACAACGTTCGTGGGAAGAGGAGAAGGAGCGCCGCTACGCGAAGGGGCCGTGCCTGTGCTGCGGCAAAGAGGGGCACCGCGCGGCGGCGTGCCCGAGGGGAAAGGGCGAGGACCGGCAGGGAAAGTCGACTGCGAAGTCCGCCTCGCTACAGAGAAAGATGTAAGTTGCAGTGGCTGACAGCGAGATGGAGAGCGTGCCTTTCTACGGGGACGAGGGCGAGCCTGAATTGTTGCCGTTACTTACCTACATAACACTATTTACTTACTTTACGCTATTTACTTAACTTACGTTACTTACTTTATGCTATTTACTTACCTTACGTTACTTATTATCTTACGTTACTTACTTACTTTAAGATATTTACATAACACGTTACTTACTTAACTTACGCTATTTACTTACTTCACGCTATTTACTTACCTTACCTTACTTACTTATCTTACCTTACTTACTTACTTTATGCTATTTACTTAACTTACGTTACTTACTTAACTTACGCTCTTTACTTACTTTACGCTATTTACTTAACTTACGTTACTTTACGCTATTTACTTTCTTTACGCTATTTACTTATCTTACGTTACTTACTTAACTTACGATATGTAAATAGCGTAAAGTAAGTAAATAGCGTTAAGTAAGTAAGTAACGTAAGCTAATATCTTACGTTACTTAGTTTACGCTATTTACTTAACTTACGTTACTTACTTATCTTACGTTACTTACTTACTTTATGCTATTTACTTAACTTACATTACTTACTTAACTTACGCTATTTAGTTACTTTACGCTATTTACTTAACTGACGTTACTTTACGCTATTTACTGACATTACGCTATTTACTGATTCCGCCCGGCTCACCCCGTGAGGTTTTCCTGACACCGGGGTCAGGAATTTTTTGATTTCTGGGCCAAAAATTGTGCCGTCCCAAATCAAGCATGCAAAAGCACTCCTAACCCTTACATTCCACCCCGAATCTCATGGGGGAGATCGTTTTTGCATTCGGCCTGATTCCGCCCGGCTCGCCCCGTGAGGTTTTCCTGACCCCGGGGTCAAGAATTTTTTGATTTCTGGGAGAAAAATTGTGCCGTCCCAAATCCAGCATGCAAAAGCACACCTAACCCTAACATTCCACCCCGAATCTCATGGCGGAGATCGTTTTTGAATTCGGCCTGATTCCGCCCGGCTCACCCCGTGAGGTTTTCCTGACCCCGGGGTCAAGAATTTTTTGATTTCTGGGACAAAAATTGTGCCGTCCCAAATCAAGCATGCAAAAGCACTCCTAACCCTTACATTCCACCCCGAATCTCATGGGGCAGATCGTTTTTGCATTCGGCCTGATTCCGCCCGGCTCGCCCCGTGAGGTTTTCCTGACCCCGGGGCCAAGAATTTTTTGATTTCTGGGACAAAAATTGTGCCGTCCCAAATCCAGCATGCAAAAGCACACCTAACCCTAACATTCCACCCCGGATCTCATGGCGGTGTTCATTTTTGAATTCGGCCTGATTCCGCCCGGCTCACCCCGTTAGGTTTTCCAGACCCCGGGGTCAGGAATTTTTTGATTTCTGGGCCAAAAGTTGTTCAAGGATGGTCTAAACACGAAAGTGCTGCGCTGGTCGCTGGGACGAGATGACCCTGACAGCCTGTATTGGTGGATCCAGCTCGCGGGAAAGGCTGAGCATGCCCATGAGGTGTTCGCGCAGAGACGGGCGGTGAAGTCGGGGCGAGACGGGAAACCCACCCACCCTTCGGACACCGCAGGGAGGCCTGGACAACGTTCGTGGGAAGAGGAGAAGGAGCGCCGCTACGCGAAGGGGCCGTGCCTGTGCTGCGGCAAAGAGGGGCACCGCGCGGCGGCGTGCCCGAGGGGAAAGGGCGAGGACCGGCAGGGAAAGTCGACTGCGAAGTCCGCCTCGCTACAGAGAAAGATGAAAGCTGCAGTGGCTGAGAGCGAGATGGAGAGCGTGCCTTTCTACGGGGACGAGGGCGAGCCTGAATTGCTGCCGTTACTTACTTACATAACGCTATTTACTTACTTTACGCTATTTACTTAACTTACGTTACTTACTTTATGCTATTTACTTACCATACGTTACTTATTATCTTACGTTACTTACTTACTTTAAGATATTTACATAACACGTTACTTACTTAACTTACGCTATTTACTTACTTCACGCTACTTACTTACCTTACCTTACTTACTTATCTTACCTTACTTACTTACTTTATGCTATTTACTTAACTTACGTTACTTACTTAACTTACGCTCTTTACTTACTTTACGCTATTTACTTAACTTACGTTACTTTACGCTATTTACTTTCTTTACGCTATTTACTTATCTTACGTTACTTACTTAACTTACGATATGTAAATAGCGTAAAGTAAGTAAATAGCGTTAAGTAAGTAAGTAACGTAAGCTAATATCTTACGTTACTTAGTTTACGCTATTTACTTAACTTACGTTACTTACTTATCTTACGTTACTTACTTACTTTATGCTATTTACTTAACTTACATTACTTACTTAACTTACGCTATTTAGTTACTTTACGCTATTTACTTAACTGACGTTACTTTACGCTATTTACTGACATTACGCTATTTACTGATTCCGCCCGGCTCACCCCGTGAGGTTTTCCTGACCCCGGGGTCAAGAATTTTTTGATTTCTGGGACAAAAATTGTGCCGTCCCAAATCAAGCATGCAAAAGCACTCCTAACCCTTACATTCCACCCCGAATCTCATGGGGGAGATCGTTTTTGCATTCGGCCTGATTCCGTCCGGCTCACCATGTGATGTTTTCCTGACCCCGGGCTCAGGAATTTTTTGATTTCTAGGCCAAAAATTATGCCGTCCCAAATCCAGCATGCAAAAGCACACCTAACCCTAACATTCCACCCCGAATCTCATGGCGGAGATCGTTTTTGAATTCGGCCTGATTCCGCCCGGCTCACCCCGTGAGGTTTTCCTGACCCCGGGTTCAAGAATTTTTTGATTTCTGGGACAAAAATTGTGCCGTCCCAAATCAAGCATGCAAAAGCACTCCTAACCCTTACATTCCACCCCGAATCTCATGGGGGAGATCGTTTTTGCATTCGGCCTGATTCCGCCCGGCTCGCCTCGTGAGGTTTTCCTGACCCCGGGGTCAAGAATTTTTTGATTTCTGGGACAAAAATTGTGCCGTCCCAAATCAAGCATGCAAAAGCACTCCTAACCCTAACATTCCACCCCGGATCTCATGGCGGTGTTCATTTTTGAATTCGGCCTGATTCCGCCCGGCTCACCCCGTTAGGTTTTCCTGACCCCGGGGTCAGGAATTTTTTGATTTCTGGGCCAAAAGTTGTTCAAGGATGGTCTAAACACGAAAGTGCTGCGCTGGTCGCTGGGACGAGATGACCCTGACAGCCTGTATTGGTGGATCCAGCTCGCGGGAAAGGCTGAGCATGCCCATGAGGTGTTCGTGCAGAGACGGGCGGTGAATTCGGGGCGAGACGGGAAACCCACCCACCCTTCGGACACCGCAGGGAGGCCTGGACAACGTTCGTGGGAAGAGGAGAAGGAGCGCCGCTACGCGAAGGGGCCGTGCCTGTGCTGCGGCAAAGAGGGGCACCGCGCGGCGGCGTGCCCGAGGGGAAAGGGCGAGGACCGGCAGGGAAAGTCGACTGCGAAGTCCGCCTCGCTACAGAGAAAGATGTAAGTTGCAGTGGCTGACAGCGAGATGGAGAGCGTGCCTTTCTACGGGGACGAGGGCGAGCCTGAATTGTTGCCGTTACTTACCTACATAACACTATTTACTTACTTTACGCTATTTACTTAACTTACGTTACTTACTTTATGCTATTTACTTACCTTACGTTACTTATTATCTTACGTTACTTACTTACTTTAAGATATTTACATAACACGTTACTTACTTAACTTACGCTATTTACTTACTTCACGCTATTTACTTACCTTACCTTACTTACTTATCTTACCTTACTTACTTACTTTATGCTATTTACTTAACTTACGTTACTTACTTAACTTACGCTCTTTACTTACTTTACGCTATTTACTTAACTTACGTTACTTTACGCTATTTACTTTCTTTACGCTATTTACTTATCTTACGTTACTTACTTAACTTACGATATGTAAATAGCGTAAAGTAAGTAAATAGCGTTAAGTAAGTAAGTAACGTAAGCTAATATCTTACGTTACTTAGTTTACGCTATTTACTTAACTTACGTTACTTACTTATCTTACGTTACTTACTTACTTTATGCTATTTACTTAACTTACATTACTTACTTAACTTACGCTATTTAGTTACTTTACGCTATTTACTTAACTGACGTTACTTTACGCTATTTACTGACATTACGCTATTTACTGATTCCGCCCGGCTCACCCCGTGAGGTTTTCCTGACACCGGGGTCAGGAATTTTTTGATTTCTGGGCCAAAAATTGTGCCGTCCCAAATCAAGCATGCAAAAGCACTCCTAACCCTTACATTCCACCCCGAATCTCATGGGGGAGATCGTTTTTGCATTCGGCCTGATTCCGCCCGGCTCGCCCCGTGAGGTTTTCCTGACCCCGGGGTCAAGAATTTTTTGATTTCTGGGAGAAAAATTGTGCCGTCCCAAATCCAGCATGCAAAAGCACACCTACCCCTTAAATTCCACCCCCAATCTCATGGCAGTGTTCATTTTTGCATTGGGCCTGATTCCGTCCGGCTCACCGTGTGATGTTTTCCTGACCCCGGGCTCAGGAATTTTTTGATTTCTAGGCCAAAAATTATGCCGTCCCAAATCCAGCATGCAAAAGCACACCTAACCCTAACATTCCACCCCGAATCTCATGGCGGAGATCGTTTTTGAATTCGGCCTGATTCCGCCCGGCTCACCCCGTGAGGTTTTCCTGACCCCGGGGTCAAGAATTTTTTGATTTCTGGGACAAAAATTGTGCCGTCCCAAATCAAGCATGCAAAAGCACTCCTAACCCTTACATTCCACCCCGAATCTCATGGGGGAGATCGTTTTTGCATTCGGCCTGATTCCGCCCGGCTCGCCCCGTGAGGTTTTCCTGACCCCGGGGCCAAGAATTTTTTGATTTCTGGGACAAAAATTGTGCCGTCCCAAATCCAGCATGCAAAAGCACACCTAACCCTAACATTCCACCCCGGATCTCATGGCGGTGTTCATTTTTGAATTCGGCCTGATTCCGCCCGGCTCACCCCGTTAGGTTTTCCAGACCCCGGGGTCAGGAATTTTTTGATTTCTGGGCCAAAAGTTGTTCAAGGATGGTCTAAACACGAAAGTGCTGCGCTGGTCGCTGGGACGAGATGACCCTGACAGCCTGTATTGGTGGATACAGCTCGCGGGAAAGGCTGAGCATGCCCATGAGGTGTTCGCGCAGAGACGGGCGGTGAAGTCGGGGCGAGACGGGAAACCCACCCACCCTTCGGACACCGCAGGGAGGCCTGGACAACGTTCGTGGGAAGAGGAGAAGGAGCGCCGCTACGCGAAGGGGCCGTGCCTGTGCTGCGGCAAAGAGGGGCACCGCGCGGCGGCGTGCCCGAGGGGAAAGGGCGAGGACCGGCAGGGAAAGTCGACTGCGAAGTCCGCCTCGCTACAGAGAAAGATGAAAGCTGCAGTGGCTGAGAGCGAGATGGAGAGCGTGCCTTTCTACGGGACGAGGGCGAGCCTGAATTGCTGCCGTTACTTACTTACATAACGCTATTTACTTACTTTACGCTATTTACTTAACTTACGTTACTTACTTTATGCTATTTACTTACCTTACGTTACTTATTATCTTACGTTACTTACTTACTTTAAGATATTTACATAACACGTTACTTACTTAACTTACGCTATTTACTTACTTCACGCTATTTACTTACCTTACCTTACTTACTTATCTTACCTTACTTACTTACTTTATGCTATTTACTTAACTTACGTTACTTACTTAACTTACGCTCTTTACTTACTTTACGCTATTTACTTAACTTACGTTACTTTACGCTATTTACTTTCTTTACGCTATTTACTTATCTTACGTTACTTACTTAACTTACGATATGTAAATAGCGTAAAGTAAGTAAATAGCGTTAAGTAAGTAAGTAACGTAAGCTAATATCTTACGTTACTTAGTTTACGCTATTTACTTAACTTACGTTACTTACTTATCTTACGTTACTTACTTACTTTATGCTATTTACTTAACTTACATTACTTACTTAACTTACGCTATTTAGTTACTTTACGCTATTTACTTAACTGACGTTACTTTACGCTATTTACTGACATTACGCTATTTACTGATTCCGCCCGGCTCACCCCGTGAGGTTTTCCTGACCCCGGGGTCAGGAATTTTTTGATTTCTGGGCCAAAAATTGTGCCGTCCCAAATCAAGCATGCAAAAGCACTCCTAACCCTTACATTCCACCCCGAATCTCATGGGGGAGATCGTTTTTGCATTCGGCCTGATTCCGCCCGGCTCGCCCGTGATGTTTTCCTGACCCCGGGGTCAAGAATTTTTTGATTTCTGGAGAAAAATTGTGCCGTCCCAATCCAGCATGCAAAAGCACACCTACCCCTTAAATTCCACCCCCAATCTCATGGCAGTGTTCATTTTTGCATTGGGCCTGATTCCGTCCGGCTCACCGTGTGATGTTTTCCTGACCCCGGGCTCAGGAATTTTTTGATTTCTAGGCCAAAAATTATGCCGTCCCAAATCCAGCATGCAAAAGCACACCTAACCCTAACATTCCACCCCGAATCTCATGGCGGAGATCGTTTTTGAATTCGGCCTGATTCCGCCCGGCTCACCCCGTGAGGTTTTCCTGACCCCGGGGTCAAGAATTTTTTGATTTCTGGGACAAAAATTGTGCCGTCCCAAATCAAGCATGCAAAAGCACTCCTAACCCTTACATTCCACCCCGAATCTCATGGGGGAGATCGTTTTTGCATTCGGCCTGATTCCGCCCGGCTCGCCCCGTGAGGTTTTCCTGACCCCGGGGCCAAGAATTTTTTGATTTCTGGGACAAAAATTGTGCCGTCCCAAATCCAGCATGCAAAAGCACACCTAACCCTAACATTCCACCCCGGATCTCATGGCGGTGTTCATTTTTGAATTCGGCCTGATTCCGCCCGGCTCACCCCGTTAGGTTTTCCAGACCCCGGGGTCAGGAATTTTTTGATTTCTGGGCCAAAAGTTGTTCAAGGATGGTCTAAACACGAAAGTGCTGCGCTGGTCGCTGGGACGAGATGACCCTGACAGCCTGTATTGGTGGATACAGCTCGCGGGAAAGGCTGAGCATGCCCATGAGGTGTTCGCGCAGAGACGGGCGGTGAAGTCGGGGCGAGACGGGAAACCCACCCACCCTTCGGACACCGCAGGGAGGCCTGGACAACGTTCGTGGGAAGAGGAGAAGGAGCGCCGCTACGCGAAGGGGCCGTGCCTGTGCTGCGGCAAAGAGGGGCACCGCGCGGCGGCGTGCCCGAGGGGAAAGGGCGAGGACCGGCAGGGAAAGTCGACTGCGAAGTCCGCCTCGCTACAGAGAAAGATGAAAGCTGCAGTGGCTGAGAGCGAGATGGAGAGCGTGCCTTTCTACGGGACGAGGGCGAGCCTGAATTGCTGCCGTTACTTACTTACATAACGCTATTTACTTACTTTACGCTATTTACTTAACTTACGTTACTTACTTTATGCTATTTACTTACCTTACGTTACTTATTATCTTACGTTACTTACTTACTTTAAGATATTTACATAACACGTTACTTACTTAACTTACGCTATTTACTTACTTCACGCTATTTACTTACCTTACCTTACTTACTTATCTTACCTTACTTACTTACTTTATGCTATTTACTTAACTTACGTTACTTACTTAACTTACGCTCTTTACTTACTTTACGCTATTTACTTAACTTACGTTACTTTACGCTATTTACTTTCTTTACGCTATTTACTTATCTTACGTTACTTACTTAACTTACGATATGTAAATAGCGTAAAGTAAGTAAATAGCGTTAAGTAAGTAAGTAACGTAAGCTAATATCTTACGTTACTTAGTTTACGCTATTTACTTAACTTACGTTACTTACTTATCTTACGTTACTTACTTACTTTATGCTATTTACTTAACTTACATTACTTACTTAACTTACGCTATTTAGTTACTTTACGCTATTTACTTAACTGACGTTACTTTACGCTATTTACTGACATTACGCTATTTACTGATTCCGCCCGGCTCACCCCGTGAGGTTTTCCTGACCCCGGGGTCAGGAATTTTTTGATTTCTGGGCCAAAAATTGTGCCGTCCCAAATCGAGCATGCCAAAGCACACCTACCCCTTAAATTCCACCCCCAATCTCATGGCAGTGTTCATTTTTGCATTGGGCCTGATTCCGTCCGGCTCACCGTGTGATGTTTTCCTGACCCCGGGCTCAGGAATTTTTTGATTTCTAGGCCAAAAATTATGCCGTCCCAAATCCAGCATGCAAAAGCACACCTAACCCTAACATTCCACCCCGAATCTCATGGCGGAGATCGTTTTTGAATTCGGCCTGATTCCGCCCGGCTCACCCCGTGAGGTTTTCCTGACCCCGGGGTCAAGAATTTTTTGATTTCTGGGACAAAAATTGTGCCGTCCCAAATCAAGCATGCAAAAGCACTCCTAACCCTTACATTCCACCCCGAATCTCATGGGGGAGATCGTTTTTGCATTCGGCCTGATTCCGCCCGGCTCGCCCCGTGAGGTTTTCCTGACCCCGGGGCCAAGAATTTTTTGATTTCTGGGACAAAAATTGTGCCGTCCCAAATCCAGCATGCAAAAGCACACCTAACCCTAACATTCCACCCCGGATCTCATGGCGGTGTTCATTTTTGAATTCGGCCTGATTCCGCCCGGCTCACCCCGTTAGGTTTTCCAGACCCCGGGGTCAGGAATTTTTGATTTCTGGGCCAAAAGTTGTTCAAGGATGGTCTAAACACGAAAGTGCTGCGCTGGTCGCTGGGACGAGATGACCCTGACAGCCTGTATTGGTGGATCCAGCTCGCGGGAAAGGCTGAGCATGCCCATGAGGTGTTCGCGCAGAGACGGGCGGTGAAGTCGGGGCGAGACGGGAAACCCACCCACCCTTCGGACACCGCAGGGAGGCCTGGACAACGTTCGTGGAAGAGGAGAAGGAGCGCCGCTACGCGAAGGGGCCGTGCCTGTGCTGCGGCAAAGAGGGGCACCGCGCGGCGGCGTGCCCGATGGGAAAGGGCGAGGACCGGCAGGGAAAGTCGACTGCGAAGTCCGCCTCGCTACAGAGAAAGATGAAAGCTGCAGTGGCTGAGAGCGAGATGGAGAGCGTGCCTTTCTACGGGGACGAGGGCGAGCCTGAATTGCTGCCGTTACTTACTTACATAACGCTATTTACTTACTTTACGCTATTTACTTAACTTACGTTACTTACTTTATGCTATTTACTTACCTTACGTTACTTATTATCTTACGTTACTTACTTACTTTAAGATATTTACATAACACGTTACTTTCTTAACTTACGCTATTTACTTACTTCACGCTATTTACTTACCTTACCTTACTTACTTATCTTACCTTACTTACTTACTTTATGCTATTTACTTAACTTACGTTACTTACTTAACTTACGCTCTTTACTTACTTTACGCTATTTACTTAACTTACGTTACTTTACGCTATTTCCTTTCTTTACGCTATTTACTTATCTTACGTTACTTACTTAACTTACGATATGTAAATAGCGTAAAGTAAGTAAATAGCGTTAAGTAAGTAAGTAACGTAAGCTAATATCTTACGTTACTTAGTTTACGCTATTTACTTAACTTACGTTACTTACTTATCTTACGTTACTTACTTACTTTATGCTATTTACTTAACTTACATTACTTACTTAACTTACGCTATTTAGTTACTTTACGCTATTTACTTAACTGACGTTACTTTACGCTATTTACTGACATTACGCTATTTACTGATTCCGCCCGGCTCACCCCGTGAGGTTTTCCTGACCCCGGGGTCAGGAATTTTTTGATTTCTGGGCCAAAAATTGTGCCGTCCCAAATCGAGCATGCCAAAGCACACCTACCCCTTAAATTCCACCCCCAATCTCATGGCAGTGTTCATTTTTGCATTGGGCCTGATTCCGTCCGGCTCACCGTGTGATGTTTTCCTGACCCCGGGCTCAGGAATTTTTTGATTTCTAGGCCAAAAATTATGCCGTCCCAAATCCAGCATGCAAAAGCACACCTAACCCTAACATTCCACCCCGAATCTCATGGCGGAGATCGTTTTTGAATTCGGCCTGATTCCGCCCGGCTCACCCCGTGAGGTTTTCCTGACCCCGGGGTCAAGAATTTTTTGATTTCTGGGACAAAAATTGTGCCGTCCCAAATCAAGCATGCAAAAGCACTCCTAACCCTTACATTCCACCCCGAATCTCATGGGGGAGATCGTTTTTGCATTCGGCCTGATTCCGCCCGGCTCGCCCCGTGAGGTTTTCCTGACCCCGGGGCCAAGAATTTTTTGATTTCTGGGACAAAAATTGTGCCGTCCCAAATCCAGCATGCAAAAGCACACCTAACCCTAACATTCCACCCCGGATCTCATGGCGGTGTTCATTTTTGAATTCGGCCTGATTCCGCCCGGCTCACCCCGTTAGGTTTTCCAGACCCCGGGGTCAGGAATTTTTTGATTTCTGGGCCAAAAGTTGTTCAAGGATGGTCTAAACACGAAAGTGCTGCGCTGGTCGCTGGGACGAGATGACCCTGACAGCCTGTATTGGTGGATCCAGCTCGCGGGAAAGGCTGAGCATGCCCATGAGGTGTTCGCGCAGAGACGGGCGGTGAAGTCGGGGCGAGACGGGAAACCCACCCACCCTTCGGACACCGCAGGGAGGCCTGGACAACGTTCGTGGGAAGAGGAGAAGGAGCGCCGCTACGCGAAGGGGCCGTGCCTGTGCTGCGGCAAAGAGGGGCACCGCGCGGCGGCGTGCCCGAGGGGAAAGGGCGAGGACCGGCAGGGAAAGTCGACTGCGAAGTCCGCCTCGCTACAGAGAAAGATGAAAGCTGCAGTGGCTGAGAGCGAGATGGAGAGCGTGCCTTTCTACGGGGACGAGGGCGAGCCTGAATTGCTGCCGTTACTTACTTACATAACGCTATTTACTTACTTTACGCTATTTACTTAACTTACGTTACTTACTTTATGCTATTTACTTACCTTACGTTACTTATTATCTTACGTTACTTACTTACTTTAAGATATTTACATAACACGTTACTTTCTTAACTTACGCTATTTACTTACTTCACGCTATTTACTTACCTTACCTTACTTACTTATCTTACCTTACTTACTTACTTTATGCTATTTACTTAACTTACGTTACTTACTTAACTTACGCTCTTTACTTACTTTACGCTATTTACTTAACTTACGTTACTTTACGCTATTTACTTTCTTTACGCTATTTACTTATCTTACGTTACTTACTTAACTTACGATATGTAAATAGCGTAAAGTAAGTAAATACCGTTAAGTAAGTAAGTAACGTAAGCTAATATCTTACGTTACTTAGTTTACGCTATTTACTTAACTTACGTTACTTACTTATCTTACGTTACTTACTTACTTTATGCTATTTACTTAACTTACATTACTTACTTAACTTACGCTATTTAGTTACTTTACGCTATTTACTTAACTGACGTTACTTTACGCTATTTACTGACATTACGCTATTTACTGATTCCGCCCGGCTCACCCCGTGAGGTTTTCCTGACCCCGGGGTCAGGAATTTTTTGATTTCTGGGCCAAAAATTGTGCCGTCCCAAATCGAGCATGCCAAAGCACACCTACCCCTTAAATTCCACCCCCAATCTCATGGCAGTGTTCATTTTTGCATTGGGCCTGATTCCGTCCGGCTCACCGTGTGATGTTTTCCTGACCCCGGGCTCAGGAATTTTTTGATTTCTAGGCCAAAAATTATGCCGTCCCAAATCCAGCATGCAAAAGCACACCTAACCCTAACATTCCACCCCGAATCTCATGGCGGAGATCGTTTTTGAATTCGGCCTGATTCCGCCCGGCTCACCCCGTGAGGTTTTCCTGACCCCGGGGTCAAGAATTTTTTGATTTCTGGGACAAAAATTGTGCCGTCCCAAATCAAGCATGCAAAAGCACTCCTAACCCTTACATTCCACCCCGAATCTCATGGGGGAGATCGTTTTTGCATTCGGCCTGATTCCGCCCGGCTCGCCCCGTGAGGTTTTCCTGACCCCGGGGCCAAGAATTTTTTGATTTCTGGGACAAAAATTGTGCCGTCCCAAATCCAGCATGCAAAAGCACACCTAACCCTAACATTCCACCCCGGATCTCATGGCGGTGTTCATTTTTGAAATCGGCCTGATTCCGCCCGGCTCACCCCGTTAGGTTTTCCTGACCCCGGGGACAGGAATTTTTTGATTTCTGGGCCAAAAGTTGTTCAAGGATGGTCTAAACACGAAAGTGCTGCGCTGGTCGCTGGGACGAGATGACCCTGACAGCCTGTATTGGTGGATCCAGCTCGCGGGAAATGCTGAGCATGCCCATGAGGTGTTCGCGCAGAGACGGGCGGTGAAGTCGGGGCGAGACGGGAAACCCACCCACACTTCGGACACCGCAGGGAGGCCTGGACAACGTTCGTGGGAAGAGGAGAAGTAGCGCCGCTACGCGAAGGGGCCGTGCCTGTGCTGCGGCAAAGAGGGGCACCGCGCGGCGGCGTGCCCGAGGGGAAAGGGCGAGGACCGGCAGGGAAAGTCGACTGCGAAGTCCGCCTCGCTACAGAGAAAGATGAAAGCTGCAGTGGCTGACAGCGAGATGGAGAGCGTGCCTTTCTACGGGGACGAGGGCGAGCCTGAATTGTTGCCGTTACTTACTTACATAACGCTATTTACTTACTTTACGCTATTTACTTAACTTACGTTACTTACTTTATGCTATTTACTTACCTTACGTTACTTATTATCTTACGTTACTTACTTACTTTAAGATATTTACATAACACGTTACTTACTTAACTTACGCTATTTACTTACTTCACGCTATTTACTTACCTTACCTTACTTACTTATCTTACCTTACTTACTTACTTTATGCTATTTACTTAACTTACGTTACTTACTTAACTTACGCTCTTTACTTACTTTACGCTATTTACTTAACTTACGTTACTTTACGCTATTTACTTTCTTTACGCTATTTACTTATCTTACGTTACTTACTTAACTTACGATATGTAAATAGCGTAAAGTAAGTAAATAGCGTTAAGTAAGTAAGTAACGTAAGCTAATATCTTACGTTACTTAGTTTACGCTATTTACTTAACTTACGTTACTTACTTATCTTACGTTACTTACTTACTTTATGCTATTTACTTAACTTACATTACTTACTTAACTTACGCTATTTAGTTACTTTACGCTATTTACTTAACTGACGTTACTTTACGCTATTTACTGACATTACGCTATTTACTGATTCCGCCCGGCTCACCCCGTGAGGTTTTCCTGACCCCGGGGTCAGGAATTTTTTGATTTCTGGGCCAAAAATTGTGCCGTCCCAAATCGAGCATGCCAAAGCACACCTAACCCTTAAATTCCACCCCCAATCTCATGGCAGTGTTCATTTTTGCATTGGGCCTGATTCCGTCCGGCTCACCGTGTGATGTTTTCCTGACCCCTGGCTCAGGAATTTTTTGATTTCTAGGCCAAAAATTATGCCGTCCCAAATCCAGCATGCAAAAGCACACCAAACCCTAACATTCCACCCCGAATCTCATGGCGGAGATCGTTTTTGAATTCGGCCTGATTCCGCCCGGCTCACCCCGTGAGGTTTTCCTGACCCCGGGGTCAGGAATTTTTTGATTTCTGGGCCAAAAGTGGTTCAAGGATGGTCTAAACACGAAAGTGCTGCGCTGGTCGCTGGGACGAGATGACCCTGACAGCCTGTATTGGTGGATCCAGCTCGCGGGAAAGGCTGAGCATGCCCATGAGGTGTTCGCGCAGAGACGGGCGGTGAAGTCGGGGCGAGACGGGAAACCCACCCACCCTTCGGACACCGCAGGGAGGCCTGGACAACGTTCGTGGGAAGAGGAGAAGGAGCGCCGCTACGCGAAGGGGCCGTGCCTGTGCTGCGGCAAAGAGGGGCACCGCGCGGCGGCGTGCCCGAGGGGAAAGGGCGAGGACCGGCAGGGAAAGTCGACTGCGAAGTCCGCCTCGCTACAGAGAAAGATGAAAGCTGCAGTGGCTGACAGTGAGATGGAGAGCGTGCCTTTCTACGGGGACGAGGGCGAGCCTGAATTGTTGCCGTTACTTACTTACATAACGCTATTTACTTACTTTACGCTATTTACTTAACTTACGTTACTTACTTTATGCTATTTACTTACCTTACGTTACTTATTATCTTACGTTACTTACTTACTTTAAGATATTTACATAACACGTTACTTACTTAACTTACGCTATTTACTTACTTCACCCTATTTACTTACCTTACCTTACTTACTTATCTTACCTTACTTACTTACTTTATGCTATTTACTTAACTTACGTTACTTACTTAACTTACGCTCTTTACTTACTTTATGCTATTTACTTAACTTACGTTACTTTACACTATTTACTTTCTTTACGCTATTTACTTATCTTACGTTACTTACTTAACTTACGATATGTAAATAGCGTAAAGTAAGTAAATAGCGTTAAGTAAGTAAGTAACGTAAGCTAATATCTTACGTTACTTAGTTTACGCTATTTACTTAACTTACGTTACTTACTTATCTTACGTTACTTACTTACTTTATGCTATTTACTTAACTTACATTACTTACTTAACTTACGCTATTTAGTTACTTTACGCTATTTACTTAACTGACGTTACTTTACGCTCTTTACTGACATTACGCTATTTACTGATTCCGCCCGGCTCACCCCGTGAGGTTTTCCTGACCCCGGGGTCAGGAATTTTTTGATTTCTGGGCCTTAAATTGTGCCGTCCCAAATCAAGCATGCAAAAGCACTCCTAACCCTTACATTCCACCCCGAATCTCATGGGGGAGATCGTTTTTGCATTCGGCCTGATTCCGCCCGGCTCGCCCCGTGAGGTTTTCCTGACCCCGGGGTCAAGAATTTTTTGATTTCTGGGAGAAAAATTGTGCCGTCCCAAATCCAGCATGCAAAAGCACACCTACCCCTTAAATTCCACCCCCAATCTCATGGCAGTGTTCATTTTTGCATTGGGCCTGATTCCGTCCGGCTCACCGTGTGATGTTTTCCTGACCCCGGGCTCAGGAATTTTTTGATTTCTAGGCCAAAAATTATGCCGTCCCAAATCCAGCATGCAAAAGCACACCTAACCCTAACATTCCACCCCGAATCTCATGGCGGAGATCGTTTTTGAATTCGGCCTGATTCTGCCCGGCTCACCCCGTGAGGTTTTCCTGACCCCGGGGTCAAGAATTTTTTGATTTCTGGGACAAAAATTGTGCCGTCCCAAATCAAGCATGCAAAAGCACTCCTAACCCTTACATTCCACCCCGAATCTCATGGGGGAGATCGTTTTTGCATTCGGCCTGATTCCGCCCGGCTCGCCCCGTGAGGTTTTCCTGACCCCGGGGCCAAGAATTTTTTGATTTCTGGGACAAAAATTGTGCCGTCCCAAATCCAGCATGCAAAAGCACACCTAACCCTAACATTCCACCCCGGATCTCATGGCGGTGTTCATTTTTGAATTCGGCCTGATTCCGCCCGGCTCACCCCGTTAGGTTTTCCAGACCCCGGGGTCAGGAATTTTTTGATTTCTGGGCCAAAAGTTGTTCAAGGATGGTCTAAACACGAAAGTGCTGCGCTGGTCGCTGGGACGAGATGACCCTGACAGCCTGTATTGGTGGATCCAGCTCGCGGGAAAGGCTGAGCATGCCCATGAGGTGTTCGCGCAGAGACGGGCGGTGAAGTCGGGGCGAGACGGGAAACCCACCCACCCTTCGGACACCGCAGGGAGGCCTGGACAACGTTCGTGGGAAGAGGAGAAGGAGCGCCGCTACGCGAAGGGGCCGTGCCTGTGCTGCGGCAAAGAGGGGCACCGCGCGGCGGCGTGCCCGAGGGGAAAGGGCGAGGACCGGCAGGGAAAGTCGACTGCGAAGTCCGCCTCGCTACAGAGAAAGATGAAAGCTGCAGTGGCTGAGAGCGAGATGGAGAGCGTGCCTTTCTACGGGGACGAGGGCGAGCCTGAATTGCTGCCGTTACTTACTTACATAACGCTATTTACTTACTTTACGCTATTTACTTAACTTACGTTACTTACTTTATGCTATTTACTTACCTTACGTTACTTATTATCTTACGTTACTTACTTACTTTAAGATATTTACATAACACGTTACTTACTTAACTTACGCTATTTACTTACTTCACGCTATTTACTTACCTTACCTTTCTTACTTATCTTACCTTACTTACTTACTTTATGCTATTTACTTAACTTACGTTACTTACTTAACTTACGCTCTTTACTTACTTTACGCTATTTACTTAACTTACGTTACTTTACGCTATTTACTTTCTTTACGCTATTTACTTATCTTACGTTACTTACTTAACTTACGATATGTAAATAGCGTAAAGTAAGTAAATAGCGTTAAGTAAGTAAGTAACGTAAGCTAATATCTTACGTTACTTAGTTTACGCTATTTACTTAACTTACGTTACTTACTTATCTTACGTTACTTACTTACTTTATGCTATTTACTTAACTTACATTACTTACTTAACTTACGCTATTTAGTTACTTTACGCTATTTACTTAACTGACGTTACTTTACGCTATTTACTGACATTACGCTATTTACTGATTCCGCCCGGCTCACCCCGTGAGGTTTTCCTGACCCCGGGGTCAGGAATTTTTTGATTTCTGGGCCAAAAATTGTGCCGTCCCAAATCGAGCATGCCAAAGCACACCTACCCCTTAAATTCCACCCCCAATCTCATGGCAGTGTTCATTTTTGCATTGGGCCTGATTCCGTCCGGCTCACCGTGTGATGTTTTCCTGACCCCGGGCTCAGGAATTTTTTGATTTCTAGGCCAAAAATTATGCCGTCCCAAATCCAGCATGCAAAAGCACACCTAACCCTAACATTCCACCCCGAATCTCATGGCGGAGATCGTTTTTGAATTCGGCCTGATTCCGCCCGGCTCACCCCGTGAGGTTTTCCTGACCCCGGGGTCAAGAATTTTTTGATTTCTGGGACAAAAATTGTGCCGTCCCAAATCAAGCATGCAAAAGCACTCCTAACCCTTACATTCCACCCCGAATCTCATGGGGGAGATCGTTTTTGCATTCGGCCTGATTCCGCCCGGCTCGCCCCGTGAGGTTTTCCTGACCCCGGGGCCAAGAATTTTTTGATTTCTGGGACAAAAATTGTGCCGTCCCAAATCCAGCATGCAAAAGCACACCTAACCCTAACATTCCACCCGGATCTCATGGCGGTGTTCATTTTTGAATTCGGCCTGATTCCGCCCGGCTCACCCCGTTAGGTTTTCCAGACCCCGGGGTCAGGAATTTTTTGATTTCTGGGCCAAAAGTTGTTCAAGGATGGTCTAAACACGAAAGTGCTGCGCTGGTCGCTGGGACGAGATGACCCTGACAGCCTGTATTGGTGGATCCAGCTCGCGGGAAAGGCTGAGCATGCCCATGAGGTGTTCGCGCAGAGACGGGCGGTGAAGTCGGGGCGAGACGGGAAACCCACCCACCCTTCGGACACCGCAGGGAGGCCTGGACAACGTTCGTGGGAAGAGGAGAAGGAGCGCCGCTACGCGAAGGGGCCGTGCCTGTGCTGCGGCAAAGAGGGGCACCGCGCGGCGGCGTGCCCGAGGGGAAAGGGCGAGGACCGGCAGGGAAAGTCGACTGCGAAGTCCGCCTCGCTACAGAGAAAGATGAAAGCTGCAGTGGCTGAGAGCGAGATGGAGAGCGTGCCTTTCTACGGGGACGAGGGCGAGCCTGAATTGCTGCCGTTACTTACTTACATAACGCTATTTACTTACTTTACGCTATTTACTTAACTTACGTTACTTACTTTATGCTATTTACTTACCTTACGTTACTTATTATCTTACGTTACTTACTTACTTTAAGATATTTACATAACACGTTACTTTCTTAACTTACGCTATTTACTTACTTCACGCTATTTACTTACCTTACCTTACTTACTTATCTTACCTTACTTACTTACTTTATGCTATTTACTTAACTTACGTTACTTACTTAACTTACGCTCTTTACTTACTTTACGCTATTTACTTAACTTACGTTACTTTACGCTATTTACTTTCTTTACGCTATTTACTTATCTTACGTTACTTACTTAACTTACGATATGTAAATAGCGTAAAGTAAGTAAATAGCGTTAAGTAAGTAAGTAACGTAAGCTAATATCTTACGTTACTTAGTTTACGCTATTTACTTAACTTACGTTACTTACTTATCTTACGTTACTTACTTACTTTATGCTATTTACTTAACTTACATTACTTACTTAACTTACGCTATTTAGTTACTTTACGCTATTTACTTAACTGACGTTACTTTACGCTATTTACTGACATTACGCTATTTACTGATTCCGCCCGGCTCACCCCGTGAGGTTTTCCTGACCCCGGGGTCAGGAATTTTTTGATTTCTGGGCCAAAAATTGTGCCGTCCCAAATCGAGCATGCCAAAGCACACCTACCCCTTAAATTCCAACCCCAATCTCATGGCAGTGTTCATTTTTGCATTGGGCCTGATTCCGTCCGGCTCACCGTGTGATGTTTTCCTGACCCCGGGCTCAGGAATTTTTTGATTTCTAGGCCAAAAATTATGCCGTCCCAAATCCAGCATGCAAAAGCACACCTAACCCTAACATTCCACCCCGAATCTCATGGCGGAGATCGTTTTTGAATTCGGCCTGATTCCGCCCGGCTCACCCCGTGAGGTTTTCCTGACCCCGGGGTCAAGAATTTTTTGATTTCTGGGACAAAAATTGTGCCGTCCCAAATCAAGCATGCAAAAGCACTCCTAACCCTAACATTCCACCCCGAATCTCATGGGGGAGATCGTTTTTGCATTCGGCCTGATTCCGCCCGGCTCGCCCCGTGAGGTTTTCCTGACCCCGGGGCCAAGAATTTTTTGATTTCTGGGACAAAAATTGTGCCGTCCCAAATCCAGCATGCAAAAGCACACCTAACCCTAACATTCCACCCCGGATCTCATGGCGGTGTTCATTTTTGAAATCGGCCTGATTCCGCCCGGCTCACCCCGTTAGGTTTTCCAGACCCCGGGGTCAGGAATTTTTTGATTTCTGGGCCAAAAGTTGTTCAAGGATGGTCTAAACACAAAAGTGCTGCGCTGGTCGCTGGGACGAGATGACCCTGACAGCCTGTATTGGTGGATCCAGCTCGCGGGAAAGGCTGAGCATGCCCATGAGGTGTTCGCGCAGAGACGGGCGGTGAAGTCGGGGCGAGACGGGAAACCCACCCACCCTTCGGACACCGCAGGGAGGCCTGGACAACATTCGTGGGAAGAGGAGAAGGAGCGCCGCTACGCGAAGGGGCCGTGCCTGTGCTGCGGCAAAGAGGGGCACCGCGCGGCGGCGTGCCCGAGGGGAAACGGCGAGGACCGGCAGGGAAAGTCGACTGCGAAGTCCGCCTCGCTACAGAGAAAGATGAAAGCTGCAGTGGCTGAGAGCGAGATGGAGAGCGTGCCTTTCTACGGGGACGAGGGCGAGCCTGAATTGCTGCCGTTACTTACTTACATAACGCTATTTACTTACTTTACGCTCTTTACTTAACGTACGTTACTTACTTTATGCTATTTACTTACCTTACGTTACTTATTATCTTACGTTACTTACTTTAAGATATTTACATAACACGTTACTTACTTAACTTACGCTATTTACTTACTTCACGCTATTTACTTACCTTACCTTACTTACTTATCTTACCTTACTTACTTACTTTATGCTATTTACTTAACTTACGTTACTTACTTAACTTACGCTCTTTACTTACTTTACGCTATTTACTTAACTTACGTTACTTTACGCTATTTCCTTTCTTTACGCTATTTACTTATCTTACGTTACTTACTTAACTTACGATATGTAAATAGCGTAAAGTAAGTAAATAGCGTTAAGTAAGTAAGTAACGTAAGCTAATATCTTACGTTACTTAGTTTACGCTATTTACTTAACTTACGTTACTTACTTATCTTACGTTACTTACTTACTTTATGCTATTTACTTAACTTACATTACTTACTTAACTTACGCTATTTAGTTACTTTACGCTATTTACTTAACTGACGTTACTTTACGCTATTTACTGACATTACGCTATTTACTGATTCCGCCCGGCTCACCCCGTGAGGTTTTCCTGACCCCGGGGTCAGGAATTTTTTGATTTCTGGGCCAAAAATTGTGCCGTCCCAAATCGAGCATGCCAAAGCACACCTACCCCTTAAATTCCACCCCCAATCTCATGGCAGTGTTCATTTTTGCATTGGGCCTGATTCCGTCCGGCTCACCGTGTGATGTTTTCCTGACCCCGGGCTCAGGAATTTTTTGATTTCTAGGCCAAAAATTATGCCGTCCCAAATCCAGCATGCAAAAGCACACCTAACCCTAACATTCCACCCCGAATCTCATGGCGGAGATCGTTTTTGAATTCGGCCTGATTCCGCCCGGCTCACCCCGTGAGGTTTTCCTGACCCCGGGGTCAAGAATTTTTTGATTTCTGGGACAAAAATTGTGCCGTCCCAAATCAAGCATGCAAAAGCACTCCTAACCCTTACATTCCACCCCGAATCTCATGGGGGAGATCGTTTTTGCATTCGGCCTGATTCCGCCCGGCTCGCCCCGTGAGGTTTTCCTGACCCCGGGGCCAAGAATTTTTTGATTTCTGGGACAAAAATTGTGCCGTCCCAAATCCAGCATGCAAAAGCACACCTAACCCTAACATTCCACCCCGGATCTCATGGCGGTGTTCATTTTTGAATTCGGCCTGATTCCGCCCGGCTCACCCCGTTAGGTTTTCCAGACCCCGGGGTCAGGAATTTTTTGATTTCTGGGCCAAAAGTTGTTCAAGGATGGTCTAAACACGAAAGTGCTGCGCTGGTCGCTGGGACGAGATGACCCTGACAGCCTGTATTGGTGGATCCAGCTCGCGGGAAAGGCTGAGCATGCCCATGAGGTGTTCGCGCAGAGACGGGCGGTGAAGTCGGGGCGAGACGGGAAACCCACCCACCCTTCGGACACCGCAGGGAGGCCTGGACAACGTTCGTGGGAAGAGGAGAAGGAGCGCCGCTACGCGAAGGGGCCGTGCCTGTGCTGCGGCAAAGAGGGGCACCGCGCGGCGGCGTGCCCGAGGGGAAAGGGCGAGGACCGGCAGGGAAAGTCGACTGCGAAGTCCGCCTCGCTACAGAGAAAGATGAAAGCTGCAGTGGCTGAGAGCGAGATGGAGAGCGTGCCTTTCTACGGGGACGAGGGCGAGCCTGAATTGCTGCCGTTACTTACTTACATAACGCTATTTACTTACTTTACGCTATTTACTTAACTTACGTTACTTACTTTATGCTATTTACTTACCTTACGTTACTTATTATCTTACGTTACTTACTTACTTTAAGATATTTACATAACACGTTACTTTCTTAACTTACGCTATTTACTTACTTCACGCTATTTACTTACCTTACCTTACTTACTTATCTTACCTTACTTACTTACTTTATGCTATTTACTTAACTTACGTTACTTACTTAACTTACGCTCTTTACTTACTTTACGCTATTTACTTAACTTACGTTACTTTACGCTATTTACTTTCTTTACGCTATTTACTTATCTTACGTTACTTACTTAACTTACGATATGTAAATAGCGTAAAGTAAGTAAATAGCGTTAAGTAAGTAAGTAACGTAAGCTAATATCTTACGTTACTTAGTTTACGCTATTTACTTAACTTACGTTACTTACTTATCTTACGTTACTTACTTACTTTATGCTATTTACTTAACTTACATTACTTACTTAACTTACGCTATTTAGTTACTTTACGCTATTTACTTAACTGACGTTACTTTACGCTATTTACTGACATTACGCTATTTACTGATTCCGCCCGGCTCACCCCGTGAGGTTTTCCTGACCCCGGGGTCAGGAATTTTTTGATTTCTGGGCCAAAAATTGTGCCGTCCCAAATCGAGCATGCCAAAGCACACCTACCCCTTAAATTCCACCCCCAATCTCATGGCAGTGTTCATTTTTGCATTGGGCCTGATTCCGTCCGGCTCACCGTGTGATGTTTTCCTGACCCCGGGCTCAGGAATTTTTTGATTTCTAGGCCAAAAATTATGCCGTCCCAAATCCAGCATGCAAAAGCACACCTAACCCTAACATTCCACCCCGAATCTCATGGCGGAGATCGTTTTTGAATTCGGCCTGATTCCGCCCGGCTCACCCCGTGAGGTTTTCCTGACCCCGGGGTCAAGAATTTTTTGATTTCTGGGACAAAAATTGTGCCGTCCCAAATCAAGCATGCAAAAGCACTCCTAACCCTTACATTCCACCCCGAATCTCATGGGGGAGATCGTTTTTGCATTCGGCCTGATTCCGCCCGGCTCGCCCCGTGAGGTTTTCCTGACCCCGGGGCCAAGAATTTTTTGATTTCTGGGACAAAAATTGTGCCGTCCCAAATCCAGCATGCAAAAGCACACCTAACCCTAACATTCCACCCCGGATCTCATGGCGGTGTTCATTTTTGAATTCGGCCTGATTCCGCCCGGCTCACCCCGTTAGGTTTTCCAGACCCCGGGGTCAGGAATTTTTTGATTTCTGGGCCAAAAGTTGTTCAAGGATGGTCTAAACACGAAAGTGCTGCGCTGGTCGCTGGGACGAGATGACCCTGACAGCCTGTATTGGTGGATCCAGCTCGCGGGAAAGGCTGAGCATGCCCATGAGGTGTTCGCGCAGAGACGGGCGGTGAAGTCGGGGCGAGACGGGAAACCCACCCACCCTTCGGACACCGCAGGGAGGCCTGGACAACGTTCGTGGGAAGAGGAGAAGGAGCGCCGCTACGCGAAGGGGCCGTGCCTGTGCTGCGGCAAAGAGGGGCACCGCGCGGCGGCGTGCCCGAGGGGAAAGGGCGAGGACCGGCAGGGAAAGTCGACTGCGAAGTCCGCCTCGCTACAGAGAAAGATGAAAGCTGCAGTGGCTGAGAGCGAGATGGAGAGCGTGCCTTTCTACGGGGACGAGGGCGAGCCTGAATTGCTGCCGTTACTTACTTACATAACGCTATTTACTTACTTTACGCTATTTACTTAACTTACGTTACTTACTTTATGCTATTTACTTACCTTACGTTACTTATTATCTTACGTTACTTACTTACTTTAAGATATTTACATAACACGTTACTTTCTTAACTTACGCTATTTACTTACTTCACGCTATTTACTTACCTTACCTTACTTACTTATCTTACCTTACTTACTTACTTTATGCTATTTACTTAACTTACGTTACTTACTTAACTTACGCTCTTTACTTACTTTACGCTATTTACTTAACTTACGTTACTTTACGCTATTTACTTTCTTTACGCTATTTACTTATCTTACGTTACTTACTTAACTTACGATATGTAAATAGCGTAAAGTAAGTAAATAGCGTTAAGTAAGTAAGTAACGTAAGCTAATATCTTACGTTACTTAGTTTACGCTATTTACTTAACTTACGTTACTTACTTATCTTACGTTACTTACTTACTTTATGCTATTTACTTAACTTACATTACTTACTTAACTTACGCTATTTAGTTACTTTACGCTATTTACTTAACTGACGTTACTTTACGCTATTTACTGACATTACGCTATTTACTGATTCCGCCCGGCTCACCCCGTGAGGTTTTCCTGACCCCGGGGTCAGGAATTTTTTGATTTCTGGGCCAAAAATTGTGCCGTCCCAAATCGAGCATGCCAAAGCACACCTACCCCTTAAATTCCACCCCCAATCTCATGGCAGTGTTCATTTTTGCATTGGGCCTGATTCCGTCCGGCTCACCGTGTGATGTTTTCCTGACCCCGGGCTCAGGAATTTTTTGATTTCTAGGCCAAAAATTATGCCGTCCCAAATCCAGCATGCAAAAGCACACCTAACCCTAACATTCCACCCCGAATCTCATGGCGGAGATCGTTTTTGAATTCGGCCTGATTCCGCCCGGCTCACCCCGTGAGGTTTTCCTGACCCCGGGGTCAAGAATTTTTTGATTTCTGGGACAAAAATTGTGCCGTCCCAAATCAAGCATGCAAAAGCACTCCTAACCCTTACATTCCACCCCGAATCTCATGGGGGAGATCGTTTTTGCATTCGGCCTGATTCCGCCCGGCTCGCCCCGTGAGGTTTTCCTGACCCCGGGGCCAAGAATTTTTTGATTTCTGGGACAAAAATTGTGCCGTCCCAAATCCAGCATGCAAAAGCACACCTAACCCTAACATTCCACCCCGGATCTCATGGCGGTGTTCATTTTTGAAATCGGCCTGATTCCGCCCGGCTCACCCCGTTAGGTTTTCCTGACCCCGGGGACAGGAATTTTTTGATTTCTGGGCCAAAAGTTGTTCAAGGATGGTCTAAACACGAAAGTGCTGCGCTGGTCGCTGGGACGAGATGACCCTGACAGCCTGTATTGGTGGATCCAGCTCGCGGGAAATGCTGAGCATGCCCATGAGGTGTTCGCGCAGAGACGGGCGGTGAAGTCGGGGCGAGACGGGAAACCCACCCACCCTTCGGACACCGCAGGGAGGCCTGGACAACGTTCGTGGGAAGAGGAGAAGGAGCGCCGCTACGCGAAGGGGCCGTGCCTGTGCTGCGGCAAAGAGGGGCACCGCGCGGCGGCGTGCCCGAGGGGAAAGGGCGAGGACCGGCAGGGAAAGTCGACTGCGAAGTCCGCCTCGCTACAGAGAAAGATGAAAGCTGCAGTGGCTGACAGCGAGATGGAGAGCGTGCCTTTCTACGGGGACGAGGGCGAGCCTGAATTGTTGCCGTTACTTACTTACATAACGCTATTTACTTACTTTACGCTATTTACTTAACTTACGTTACTTACTTTATGCTATTTACTTACCTTACGTTACTTATTATCTTACGTTACTTACTTACTTTAAGATATTTACATAACACGTTACTTACTTAACTTACGCTATTTACTTACTTCACGCTATTTACTTACCTTACCTTACTTACTTATCTTACCTTACTTACTTACTTTATGCTATTTACTTAACTTACGTTACTTACTTAACTTACGCTCTTTACTTACTTTACGCTATTTACTTAACTTACGTTACTTTACGCTATTTACTTTCTTTACGCTATTTACTTATCTTACGTTACTTACTTAACTTACGATATGTAAATAGCGTAAAGTAAGTAAATAGCGTTAAGTAAGTAAGTAACGTAAGCTAATATCTTACGTTACTTAGTTTACGCTATTTACTTAACTTACGTTACTTACTTATCTTACGTTACTTACTTACTTTATGCTATTTACTTAACTTACATTACTTACTTAACTTACGCTATTTAGTTACTTTACGCTATTTACTTAACTGACGTTACTTTACGCTATTTACTGACATTACGCTATTTACTGATTCCGCCCGGCTCACCCCGTGAGGTTTTCCTGACCCCGGGGTCAGGAATTTTTTGATTTCTGGGCCAAAAATTGTGCCGTCCCAAATCGAGCATGCCAAAGCACACCTAACCCTTAAATTCCACCCCCAATCTCATGGCAGTGTTCATTTTTGCATTGGGCCTGATTCCGTCCGGCTCACCGTGTGATGTTTTCCTGACCCCTGGCTCAGGAATTTTTTGATTTCTAGGCCAAAAATTATGCCGTCCCAAATCCAGCATGCAAAAGCACACCAAACCCTAACATTCCACCCCGAATCTCATGGCGGAGATCGTTTTTGAATTCGGCCTGATTCCGCCCGGCTCACCCCGTGAGGTTTTCCTGACCCCGGGGTCAGGAATTTTTTGATTTCTGGGCCAAAAGTGGTTCAAGGATGGTCTAAACACGAAAGTGCTGCGCTGGTCGCTGGGACGAGATGACCCTGACAGCCTGTATTGGTGGATCCAGCTCGCGGGAAAGGCTGAGCATGCCCATGAGGTGTTCGCGCAGAGACGGGCGGTGAAGTCGGGGCGAGACGGGAAACCCACCCACCCTTCGGACACCGCAGGGAGGCCTGGACAACGTTCGTGGGAAGAGGAGAAGGAGCGCCGCTACGCGAAGGGGCCGTGCCTGTGCTGCGGCAAAGAGGGGCACCGCGCGGCGGCGTGCCCGAGGGGAAAGGGCGAGGACCGGCAGGGAAAGTCGACTGCGAAGTCCGCCTCGCTACAGAGAAAGATGAAAGCTGCAGTGGCTGACAGTGAGATGGAGAGCGTGCCTTTCTACGGGGACGAGGGCGAGCCTGAATTGTTGCCGTTACTTACTTACATAACGCTATTTACTTACTTTACTCTATTTACTTAACTTACGTTACTTACTTTATGCTATTTACTTACCTTACGTTACTTATTATCTTACGTTACTTACTTACTTTAAGATATTTACATAACACGTTACTTACTTAACTTACGCTATTTACTTACTTCACCCTATTTACTTACCTTACCTTACTTACTTATCTTACCTTACTTACTTACTTTATGCTATTTACTTAACTTACGTTACTTACTTAACTTACGCTCTTTACTTACTTTATGCTATTTACTTAACTTACGTTACTTTACACTATTTACTTTCTTTACGCTATTTACTTATCTTACGTTACTTACTTAACTTACGATATGTAAATAGCGTAAAGTAAGTAAATAGCGTTAAGTAAGTAAGTAACGTAAGCTAATATCTTACGTTACTTAGTTTACGCTATTTACTTAACTTACGTTACTTACTTATCTTACGTTACTTACTTACTTTATGCTATTTACTTAACTTACATTACTTACTTAACTTACGCTATTTAGTTACTTTACGCTATTTACTTAACTGACGTTACTTTACGCTCTTTACTGACATTACGCTATTTACTGATTCCGCCCGGCTCACCCCGTGAGGTTTTCCTGACCCCGGGGTCAGGAATTTTTTGATTTCTGGGCCAAAAATTGTGCCGTCCCAAATCCAGCATGCCAAAGCACACCTACCCCTTAAATTCCACCCCCAATCTCATGGCAGTGTTCATTTTTGCATTGGGCCTGATTCCGTCCGGCTCACCGTGTGATGTTTTCCTGACCCCGGGCTCAGGAATTTTTTGATTTCTAGGCCAAAAATTATGCCGTCCCAAATCCAGCATGCAAAAGCACACCTAACCCTAACATTCCACCCCGAATCTCATGGCGGAGATCGTTTTTGAATTCGGCCTGATTCCGCCCGGCTCACCGCGTGAGGTTTTCCTGACCCCGGGGTCAAGAATTTTTTGATTTCTGGGACAAAAATTGTGCCGTCCCAAATCCAGCACGCAAAAGCACACCTAACCCTAACATTCCACCCCGAATCTCATGGGGGAGATCGTTTTTGCATACGGCCTGATTCCGCCCGGCTCGCCCCGTGAGGTTTTCCTGACCCCGGGGTCAAGAATTTTTTGATTTCTGGGACAAAAATTGTGCCGTCCCAAATCCAGCATGCAAAAGCACACCTAACCCTAACATTCCACCCCAGATCTCATGGCGCTGTTCATTTTTGAATTCGGCCTGATTCCGCCCGGCTCACCCCGTTAGGTTTTCCTGACCCCGGGGTCAGGAATTTTTTGATTTCTGGGCCAAAAGTTGTTCAAGGATGGTCTAAACATGAAAGTGCTGCACTGGTCGCTGGGACGAGATGACCCTGACAGCCTGTATTGGTGGATCCAGCTCGCGGGAAAGGCTGAGCATGCCCATGAGGTGTTCGCGCAGAGACGGGCGGTGAAGTCGGGGCGAGACGGGAAACCCACCCACCCTTCGGACACCGCAGGGAGGCCTGGACAACGTTCGTGGGAAGAGGAGAAGGAGCGCCGCTACGCGAAGGGGCCGTGCCTGTGCTGCGGCAAAGAGGGGCACCGCGCGGCGGCGTGCCCGAGGGGAAGGGGTGAGGACCGGCAGGGAAAGTCGACTGCGAAGTCCGCCTCGCTACAGAGAAAGATGAAAGCTGCAGTGGCTGACAGCGAGATGGAGAGCGTGCCTTTCTACGGGGACGAGGGCGAGCCTGAATTGTTGCCGTTACTAACTTACATAACGCTATTTACTTACTTTACGCTATTTACTTAACTTACGTTACTTACTTTATGCTATTTACTTACCTTACGTTACTTATTATCTTACGTTACTTACTTACTTTAAGATATTTACATAACACGTTACTTACTTAACTTACGCTATTTACTTACTTCACGCTATTTACTTACCTTACCTTACTTACTTATCTTACCTTACTTACTTACTTTATGCTATTTACTTAACTTACGTTACTTACTTAACTTACGCTCTTTACTTACTTTACGCTATTTACTTAACTTACGTTACTTTACGCTATTTACTTTCTTTACGCTATTTACTTATCTTACGTTACTTACTTAACTTACGATATGTAAATAGCGTAAAGTAAGTAAATAGCGTTAAGTAAGTAAGTAACGTAAGCTAATATCTTACGTTACTTAGTTTACGCTATTTACTTAACTTACGTTACTTACTTATCTTACGTTACTTACTTACTTTATGCTATTTACTTAACTTACATTACTTACTTAACTTACGCTATTTAGTTACTTTACGCTATTTACTTAACTGACGTTACTTTACGCTATTTACTGACATTACGCTATTTACTGATTCCGCCCGGCTCACCCCGTGAGGTTTTCCTGACCCCGGGGTCAGGAATTTTTTGATTTCTGGGCCAAAAATTGTGCCGTCCCAAATCGAGCATGCCAAAGCACACCTACCCCTTAAATTCCACCCCCAATCTCATGGCAGTGTTCATTTTTGCATTGGGCCTGATTCCGTCCGGCTCACCGTGTGATGTTTTCCTGACCCCGGGCTCAGGAATTTTTTGATTTCTAGGCCAAAAATTATGCCGTCCCAAATCCAGCATGCAAAAGCACACCAAACCCTAACATTCCACCCCGAATCTCATGGCGGAGATCGTTTTTGAATTCGGCCTGATTCCGCCCCGCTCACCGCGTGAGGTTTTCCTGACCCCGGGGTCAAGAATTTTTTGATTTCTGGGACAAAAATTGTGCCGTCCCAAATCAAGCATGCAAAAGTACTCCTAACCCTTACATTCCACCCCGAATCTCATGGGGGAGATCGTTTTTGCATTCGGCCTGATTCCGCCCGGCTCGCCCCGTGAGGTTTTCCTGACCCCGGGGTCAAGAATTTTTTGATTTCTGGGACAAAAATTGTGCCGTCCCAAATCCAGCATGCAAAAGCACACCTAACCCTAACATTCCACCCCGGATCTCATGGCGGTGTTCATTTTTGAATTCGGCCTGATTCCGCCCGGCTCGCCCCGTGAGGTTTTCCTGACCCCGGGGTCAAGAATTTTTTGATTTCTAGGCCAAAAATTATGCCGTCCCAAATCCAGCATGCAAAAGCACACCTAACCCTAACATTCCACCCCGGATCTCATGGCGGTGTTCATTTTTGAATTCGGCCTGATTCCGCCCGGCTCACCCCGTTAGGTTTTCCTGACCCCGGGGTCAGGAATTTTTTGATTTCTGGGCCAAAAGTTGTTCAAGGATGGTCTAAACACGAAAGTGCTGCGCTGGTCGCTGGGACGAGATGACCCTGACAGCCTGTATTGGTGGATCCAGCTCGCGGGAAAGGCTGAGCATGCCCATGAGGTGTTCGTGCAGAGACGGGCGGTGAAGTCGGGGCGAGACGGGAAACCCACCCACCCTTCGGACACCGCAGGGAGGCCTGGACAACGTTCGTGGGAAGAGGAGAAGGAGCGCCGCTACGCGAAGGGGCCGTGCCTGTGCTGCGGCAAAGAGGGGCACCGCGCGGCGGCGTGCCCGAGGGGAAAGGGCGAGGACCGGCAGGGAAATTCGACTGCGAAGTCCGCCTCGCTACAGAGAAAGATGAAAGCTGCAGTGGCTGAGAGCGAGATGGAGAGCGTGCCTTTCTACGGGGACGAGGGCGAGCCTGAATTGCTGCCGTTACTTACTTACATAACGCTATTTACTTACTTTACGCTATTTACTTAACTTACGTTACTTACTTTATGCTATTTACTTACCTTACGTTACTTATTATCTTACGTTACTTACTTACTTTAAGATATTTACATAACACGTTACTTACTTAACTTACGCTATTTACTTACTTCACGCTATTTACTTACCTTACCTTACTTACTTATCTTACCTTACTTACTTACTTTATGCTATTTACTTAACTTACGTTACTTACTTAACTTACGCTCTTTACTTACTTTACGCTATTTACTTAACTTACGTTACTTTACGCTATTTACTTTCTTTACGCTATTTACTTATCTTACGTTACTTACTTAACTTACGATATGTAAATAGCGTAAAGTAAGTAAATAGCGTTAAGTAAGTAAGTAACGTAAGCTAATATCTTACGTTACTTAGTTTACGCTATTTACTTAACTTACGTTACTTACTTATCTTACGTTACTTACTTACTTTATGCTATTTACTTAACTTACATTACTTACTTAACTTACGCTATTTAGTTACTTTACGCTATTTACTTAACTGACGTTACTTTACGCTATTTACTGACATTACGCTATTTACTGATTCCGCCCGGCTCACCCCGTGAGGTTTTCCTGACCCCGGGGTCAGGAATTTTTTGATTTCTGGGCCAAAAATTGTGCCGTCCCAAATCGAGCATGCCAAAGCACACCTACCCCTTAAATTCCACCCCCAATCTCATGGCAGTGTTCATTTTTGCATTGGGCCTGATTCCGTCCGGCTCACCGTGTGATGTTTTCCTGACCCCGGGCTCAGGAATTTTTTGATTTCTAGGCCAAAAATTATGCCGTCCCAAATCCAGCATGCAAAAGCACACCTAACCCTAACATTCCACCCCGAATCTCATGGCGGAGATCGTTTTTGAATTCGGCCTGATTCCGCCCGGCTCACCCCGTGAGGTTTTCCTGACCCCGGGGTCAAGAATTTTTTGATTTCTGGGACAAAAATTGTGCCGTCCCAAATCAAGCATGCAAAAGCACTCCTAACCCTTACATTCCACCCCGAATCTCATGGGGGAGATCGTTTTTGCATTCGGCCTGATTCCGCCCGGCTCGCCCCGTGAGGTTTTCCTGACCCCGGGGCCAAGAATTTTTTGATTTCTGGGACAAAAATTGTGCCGTCCCAAATCCAGCATGCAAAAGCACACCTAACCCTAACATTCCACCCCGGATCTCATGGCGGTGTTCATTTTTGCATTGGGCCTGATTCCGCCCGGCTCACCCCGTTAGGTTTTCCAGACCCCGGGGTCAGGAATTTTTTGATTTCTGGGCCAAAAGTTGTTCAAGGATGGTCTAAACACGAAAGTGCTGCGCTGGTCGCTGGGACGAGATGACCCTGACAGCCTGTATTGGTGGATACAGCTCGCGGGAAAGGCTGAGCATGCCCATGAGGTGTTCGCGCAGAGACGGGCGGTGAAGTCGGGGCGAGACGGGAAACCCACCCACCCTTCGGACACCGCAGGGAGGCCTGGACAACGTTCGTGGGAAGAGGAGAAGGAGCGCCGCTACGCGAAGGGGCCGTGCCTGTGCTGCGGCAAAGAGGGGCACCGCGCGGCGGCGTGCCCGAGGGGAAAGGGCGAGGACCGGCAGGGAAAGTCGACTGCGAAGTCCGCCTCGCTACAGAGAAAGATGAAAGCTGCAGTGGCTGAGAGCGAGATGGAGAGCGTGCCTTTCTACGGGGACGAGGGCGAGCCTGAATTGCTGCCGTTACTTACTTACATAACGCTATTTACTTACTTTACGCTCTTTACTTAACGTACGTTACTTACTTTATGCTATTTACTTACCTTACGTTACTTATTATCTTACGTTACTTACTTTAAGATATTTACATAACACGTTACTTACTTAACTTACGCTATTTACTTACTTCACGCTATTTACTTACCTTACCTTACTTACTTATCTTACCTTACTTACTTACTTTATGCTATTTACTTAACTTACGTTACTTACTTAACTTACGCTCTTTACTTACTTTACGCTATTTACTTAACTTACGTTACTTTACGCTATTTCCTTTCTTTACGCTATTTACTTATCTTACGTTACTTACTTAACTTACGATATGTAAATAGCGTAAAGTAAGTAAATAGCGTTAAGTAAGTAAGTAACGTAAGCTAATATCTTACGTTACTTAGTTTACGCTATTTACTTAACTTACGTTACTTACTTATCTTACGTTACTTACTTACTTTATGCTATTTACTTACATTACTTACTTAACTTACGCTATTTAGTTACTTTACGCTATTTACTTAACTGACGTTACTTTACGCTATTTACTGACATTACGCTATTTACTGATTCCGCCCGGCACACCCCGTGAGGTTTTCCTGACCCCGGGGTCAGGAATTTTTTGATTTCTGGGCCAAAAATTGTGCCGTCCCAAATCGAGCATGCCAAAGCACACCTACCCCTTAAATTCCACCCCCAATCTCATGGCAGTGTTCATTTTTGCATTGGGCCTGATTCCGTCCGGCTCACCGTGTGATGTTTTCCTGACCCCGGGCTCAGGAATTTTTTGATTTCTAGGCCAAAAATTATGCCGTCCCAAATCCAGCATGCAAAAGCACACCTAACCCTAACATTCCACCCCGAATCTCATGGCGGAGATCGTTTTTGAATTCGGCCTGATTCCGCCCGGCTCACCGCGTGAGGTTTTCCTGACCCCGGGGTCAAGAATTTTTTGATTTCTGGGACAAAAATTGTGCCGTCCCAAATCAAGCATGCAAAAGCACTCCTAACCCTTACATTCCACCCCGAATCTCATGGGGGAGATCGTTTTTGCATTCGGCCTGATTCCGCCCGGCTCGCCCCGTGAGGTTTTCCTGACCCCGGGATCAAGAATTTTTTGATTTCTGGGAGAAAAATTGTGCCGTCCCAAATCCAGCATGCAAAAGCACACCTAACCCTAACATTCCACCCCGGATCTCATGGCGGTGTTCATTTTTGAATTCGGCCTGATTCCGCCCGGCTCACCCCGTTAGGTTTTCCTGACCCCGGGGTCAGGAATTTTTTGATTTCTGGGCCAAAAGTTGTTCAAGGATGGTCTAAACACGAAAGTGCTGCGCTGGTCGCTGGGGCGAGATGACCCTGACAGCCTGTATTGGTGGATCCAGCTCGCGGGAAAGGCTGAGCATGCCCATGAGGTGTTCGCGCAGAGACGGGCGGTGAAGTCGGGGCGAGACGGGAAACCCACCCACACTTCGGACACCGCAGGGAGGCCTGGACAACGTTCGTGGGAAGAGGAGAAGGAGCGCCGCTACGCGAAGGGGCCGTGCCTGTGCTGCGGCAAAGAGGGGCACCGCGCGGCGGCGTGCCCGAGGGGAAAGGGCGAGGACCGGCAGGGAAATTCGACTGCGAAATCCGCCTCGCTACAGAGAAAGATGAAAGCTGCAGTGGCTGAGAGCGAGATGGAGAGCGTGCCTTTCTACGGGGACGAGGGCGAGCCTGAATTGCTGCCGTTACTTACTTACATAACGCTATTTACTTACTTTACGCTATTTACTTAACTTACGTTACTTACTTTATGCTATTTACTTACCTTACGTTACTTATTATCTTACGTTACTTACTTACTTTAAGATATTTACATAACACGTTACTTACTTAACTTACGCTATTTACTTACTTCACGCTATTTACTTACCTTACCTTACTTACTTATCTTACCTTACTTACTTACTTTATGCTATTTACTTAACTTACGTTACTTACTTAACTTACGCTCTTTACTTACTTTACGCTATTTACTTAACTTACGTTACTTTACGCTATTTACTTTCTTTACGCTATTTACTTATCTTACGTTACTTACTTAACTTACGATATGTAAATAGCGTAAAGTAAGTAAATAGCGTTAAGTAAGTAAGTAACGTAAGCTAATATCTTACGTTACTTAGTTTACGCTATTTACTTAACTTACGTTACTTACTTATCTTACGTTACTTACTTACTTTATGCTATTTACTTAACTTACATTACTTACTTAACTTACGCTATTTAGTTACTTTACGCTATTTACTTAACTGACGTTACTTTACGCTATTTACTGACATTACGCTATTTACTGATTCCGCCCGGCTCACCCCGTGAGGTTTTCCTGACCCCGGGGTCAGGAATTTTTTGATTTCTGGGCCAAAAATTGTGCCGTCCCAAATCGAGCATGCCAAAGCACACCTACCCCTTAAATTCCACCCCCAATCTCATGGCAGTGTTCATTTTTGCATTGGGCCTGATTCCGTCCGGCTCACCGTGTGATGTTTTCCTGACCCCGGGCTCAGGAATTTTTTGATTTCTAGGCCAAAAATTATGCCGTCCCAAATCCAGCATGCAAAAGCACACCTAACCCTAACATTCCACCCCGAATCTCATGGCGGAGATCGTTTTTGAATTCGGCCTGATTCCGCCCGGCTCACCCCGTGAGGTTTTCCTGACCCCGGGGTCAAGAATTTTTTGATTTCTGGGACAAAAATTGTGCCGTCCCAAATCAAGCATGCAAAAGCACTCCTAACCCTTACATTCCACCCCGAATCTCATGGGGGAGATCGTTTTTGCATTCGGCCTGATTCCGCCCGGCTCGCCCCGTGAGGTTTTCCTGACCCCGGGGCCAAGAATTTTTTGATTTCTGGGACAAAAATTGTGCCGTCCCAAATCCAGCATGCAAAAGCACACCTAACCCTAACATTCCACCCCGGATCTCATGGCGGTGTTCATTTTTGAATTCGGCCTGATTCCGCCCGGCTCACCCCGTTAGGTTTTCCAGACCCCGGGGTCAGGAATTTTTTGATTTCTGGGCCAAAAGTTGTTCAAGGATGGTCTAAACACGAAAGTGCTGCGCTGGTCGCTGGGACGAGATGACCCTGACAGCCTGTATTGGTGGATCCAGCTCGCGGGAAAGGCTGAGCATGCCCATGAGGTGTTCGCGCAGAGACGGGCGGTGAAGTCGGGGCGAGACGGGAAACCCACCCACCCTTCGGACACCGCAGGGAGGCCTGGACAACATTCGTGGGAAGAGGAGAAGGAGCGCCGCTACGCGAAGGGGCCGTGCCTGTGCTGCGGCAAAGAGGGGCACCGCGCGGCGGCGTGCCCGAGGGGAAAGGGCGAGGACCGGCAGGGAAAGTCGACTGCGAAGTCCGCCTCGCTACAGAGAAAGATGAAAGCTGCAGTGGCTGAGAGCGAGATGGAGAGCGTGCCTTTCTACGGGGACGAGGGCGAGCCTGAATTGCTGCCGTTACTTACTTACATAACGCTATTTACTTACTTTACGCTCTTTACTTAACGTACGTTACTTACTTTATGCTATTTACTTACCTTACGTTACTTATTATCTTACGTTACTTACTTTAAGATATTTACATAACACGTTACTTACTTAACTTACGCTATTTACTTACTTCACGCTATTTACTTACCTTACCTTACTTACTTATCTTACCTTACTTACTTACTTTATGCTATTTACTTAACTTACGTTACTTACTTAACTTACGCTCTTTACTTACTTTACGCTATTTACTTAACTTACGTTACTTTACGCTATTTCCTTTCTTTACGCTATTTACTTATCTTACGTTACTTACTTAACTTACGATATGTAAATAGCGTAAAGTAAGTAAATAGCGTTAAGTAAGTAAGTAACGTAAGCTAATATCTTACGTTACTTAGTTTACGCTATTTACTTAACTTACGTTACTTACTTATCTTACGTTACTTACTTACTTTATGCTATTTACTTAACTTACATTACTTACTTAACTTACGCTATTTAGTTACTTTACGCTATTTACTTAACTGACGTTACTTTACGCTATTTACTGACATTACGCTATTTACTGATTCCGCCCGGCACACCCCGTGAGGTTTTCCTGACCCCGGGGTCAGGAATTTTTTGATTTCTGGGCCAAAAATTGTGCCGTCCCAAATCGAGCATGCCAAAGCACACCTACCCCTTAAATTCCACCCCCAACCTCATGGCAGTGTTCATTTTTGCATTGGGCCTGATTCCGTCCGGCTCACCGTGTGATGTTTTCCTGACCCCGGGCTCAGGAATTTTTTGATTTCTAGGCCAAAAATTATGCCGTCCCAAATCCAGCATGCAAAAGCACACCTAACCCTAACATTCCACCCCGAATCTCATGGCGGAGATCATTTTTGAATTCGGCCTGATTCCGCCCGGCTCACCGCGTGAGGTTTTCCTGACCCCGGGGTCAGGAATTTTTGATTTCTGGGCCAAAAGTTGTTCAAGGATGGTCTAAACACGAAAGTGCTGCGCTGGTCGCTGGGACGAGATGACCCTGACAGCCTGTATTGGTGGATCCAGCTCGTGGGAAAGGCTGAGCATGCCCATGAAGTGTTCGCGCAGAGACGGGCGGTGAAGTCGGGGCGAGACCGGAAACCCACCCACCCTTCGGACAGCGCAGGGAGGCCTGGACAACGTTCGTGGGAAGAGGAGAAGGAGCGCCGCTACGCGAAGGGGCCGTGCCTGTGCTGCGGCAAAGAGGGGCACCGCGCGGCGGCGTGCCCGAGGGGAAAGGGCGAGGACCGGCAGGGAAAGTCGACTGAGAAGTCCGCCTCGCTACAGAGAAAGATGAAAGCTGCAGTGGCTGACAGCGAGATGGATAGCGTGCCTTTCTACGGGGACGAGGGCGAGCCTGAATTGTTGCCGTTACTTACTTACATAACGCTATTTACTTACTTTACGCTATTTACTTAACTTACGTTACTTACTTTATGCTATTTACTTACCTTACGTTACTTATTATCTTACGTTACTTACTTTAAGATATTTACATAACACGTTACTTACTTAACTTACGCTATTTACTTACTTCACGCTATTTACTTACCTTACCTTACTTACTTATCTTACCTTACTTACTTACTTTATGCTATTTACTTAACTTACGTTACTTACTTAACTTACGCTCTTTACTTACTTTACGCTATTTACTTAACTTACGTTACTTTACGCTATTTCCTTTCTTTACGCTATTTACTTATCTTACGTTACTTACTTAACTTACGATATGTAAATAGCGTAAAGTAAGTAAATAGCGTTAAGTAAGTAAGTAACGTAAGATATTAGCTTAAGCTAATATCTTACGTTACTTAGTTTACGCTATTTACTTAACTTACGTTACTTACTTATCTTACGTTACTTACTTACTTTATGCTATTTACTTAACTTACATTACTTACTTAACTTACGCTATTTAGTTACTTTACGCTATTTACTTAACTGACGTTACTTTACGCTATTTACTGACATTACGCTATTTACTGATTCCGCCCGGCACACCCCGTGAGGTTTTCCTGACCCCGGGGTCAGGAATTTTTTGATTTCTGGGCCAAAAATTGTGCCGTCCCAAATCGAGCATGCCAAAGCACACCTACCCCTTAAATTCCACCCCCAATCTCATGGCAGTGTTCATTTTTGCATTGGGCCTGATTCCGTCCGGCTCACCGTGTGATGTTTTCCTGACCCCGGGCTCAGGAATTTTTTGATTTCTAGGCCAAAAATTATGCCGTCCCAAATCCAGCATGCAAAAGCACACCTAACCCTAACATTCCACCCCGAATCTCATGGCGGAGATCGTTTTTGAATTCGGCCTGATTCCGCCCGGCTCACCGCGTGAGGTTTTCCTGACCCCGGGGTCAAGAATTTTTTGATTTCTGGGACAAAAATTGTGCCGTCCCAAATCAAGCATGCAAAAGCACTCCTAACCCTTACATTCCACCCCGAATCTCATGGGGGAGATCGTTTTTGCATTCGGCCTGATTCCGCCCGGCTCGCCCCGTGAGGTTTTCCTGACCCCGGGGTCAAGAATTTTTTGATTTCTGGGACAAAAATTGTGCCGTCCCAAATCCAGCATGCAAAAGCACACCTAACCCTAACATTCCACCCCGGATCTCATGGCGGTGTTCATTTTTGAATTCGGCCTGATTCCGCCCGGCTCACCCCGTTAGGTTTTCCTGACCCCGGGGTCAGGAATTTTTTGATTTCTGGGACAAAAGTTGTTCAAGGATGGTCTAAACACGAAAGTGCTGCGCTGGTCGCTGGGACGAGATGACCCTGACAGCCTGTATTGGTGGATCCAGCTCGCGGGAAAGGCTGAGCATGCCCATGATGTGTTCGCGCAGAGACGGGCGGTGAAGTCGGGGCGAGACGGGAAACCCACCCACCCTTCGGACACCGCAGGGAGGCCTGGACAACGTTCGTGGGAAGAGGAGAAGGAGTGCCGCTACGCGAAGGGGCCGTGCCTGTGCTGCGGCAAAGAGGGGGACCGCGCGGCGGCGTGCCCGAGGGGAAAGGGCGAGGACCGGCAGGGAAAGTCGACTGCGAAGTCCGCCTCGCTACAGAGAAAGATGAAAGCTGCAGTGGCTGACAGCGAGATGGAGAGCGTGCCTTTCTATGGGGACGAGGGCGAGCCTGAATTGTTGCCGTTACTTACTTACATAACACTATTTACTTACTTTACGCTATTTACTTAACTTACGTTACTTACTTTATGCTATTTACTTACCTTACGTTACTTATTATCTTACGTTACTTACTTACTTTAAGATATTTACATAACACGTTACTTACTTAACTTACGCTATTTCCTTACTTCATGCTATTTACTTACCTTACCTTACTTACTTATCTTACCTTACTTACTTACTTTATGCTATTTACTTAACTTACGTTACTTACTTAACTTACGCTCTTTACTTACTTTACGCTATTTACTTAACCTACGTTACTTTACGCTATTTACTTTCTTTACGCTATTTACTTATCTTACGTTACTTACTTAACTTACGATATGTAAATAGCGTAAAGTAAGTAAATAGCGTTAAGTAAGTAAGTAACGTAAGCTAATATCTTACGTTACTTAGTTTACGCTATTTACTTAACTTACGTTACTTACTTATCTTACGTTACTTACTTACTTTATGCTATTTACTTAACTTACATTACTTACTTAACTTACGCTATTTAGTTACTTTACGCTATTTACTTAACTGACGTTACTTTACGCTATTTACTGACATTACGCTATTTACTGATTCCGCCCGGCTCACCCCGTGAGGTTTTCCTGACCCCGGGGTCAGGAATTTTTTGATTTCTGGGCCAAAAATTGTGCCGTCCCAAATCAAGCATGCAAAAGCACTCCTAACCCTTACATTCCACCCCGAATCTCATGGGGGAGATCGTTTTTGCATTCGGCCTGATTCCGCCCGGCTCGCCCCGTGAGGTTTTCCTGACCCCGGGGTCAAGAATTTTTTGATTTCTGGGACAAAAATTGTGCCGTCCCAAATCGAGCATGCCAAAGCACACCTACCCCTTAAATTCCACCCCCAATCTCATGGCAGTGTTCATTTTTGCATTGGGCCTGATTCCGTCCGGCTCACCGTGTGATGTTTTCCTGACCCCGGGCTCAGGAATTTTTTGATTTCTAGGCCAAAAATTATGCCGTCCCAAATCCAGCATGCAAAAGCACACCTAACCCTAACATTCCACCCCGAATCTCATGGCGGAGATCGTTTTTGAATTCGGCCTGATTCCGCCCGGCTCACCGCGTGAGGTTTTCCTGACCCCGGGGTCAAGAATTTTTTGATTTCTGGGACAAAAATTGTGCCGTCCCAAATCAAGCATGCAAAAGCACTCCTAACCCTTACATTCCACCCCGAATCTCATGGGGGAGATCGTTTTTGCATTCGGCCTGATTCCGCCCGGCTCGCCCCGTGAGGTTTTCCTGACCCCGGGGCCAAGAATTTTTTGATTTTTGGGACAAAAATTGTGCCGTCCCAAATCCAGCATGCAAAAGCACACCTAACCCTAACATTCCACCCCGGATCTCATGGCGGTGTTCATTTTTGAATTCGGCCTGATTCCGCCCGGCTCACCCCGTTAGGTTTTCCAGACCCCGGGGTCAGGAATTTTTTGATTTCTGGGCCAAAAGTTGTTCAAGGATGGTCTAAACACGAAAGTGCTGCGCTGGTCGCTGGGACGAGATGACCCTGACAGCCTGTATTGGTGGATCCAGCTCGCGGGAAAGGCTGAGCATGCCCATGAGGTGTTCGCGCAGAGACGGGCGGTGAAGTCGGGGCGAGACGGGAAACCCACCCACCCTTCGGACACCGCAGGGAGGCCTGGACAACATTCGTGGGAAGAGGAGAAGGAGCGCCGCTACGCGAAGTGGCCGTGCCTGTGCTGCGGCAAAGAGGGGCACCGCGCGGCGGCGTGTTCGAGGGGAAAGGGCGAGGACCGGCAGGGAAAGTCGACTGCGAAGTCCGCCTCGCTACAGAGAAAGATGAAAGCTGCAGTGGCTGAGAGCGAGATGGAGAGCGTGCCTTTCTACGGGGACGAGGGCGAGCCTGAATTGCTGCCGTTACTTACTTACATAACGCTATTTACTTACTTTACGCTCTTTACTTAACGTACGTTACTTACTTTATGCTATTTACTTACCTTACGTTACTTATTATCTTACGTTACTTACTTTAAGATATTTACATAACACGTTACTTACTTAACTTACGCTATTTACTTACTTCACGCTATTTACTTACCTTACCTTACTTACTTATCTTACCTTACTTACTTACTTTATGCTATTTACTTAACTTACGTTACTTACTTAACTTACGATATGTAAATAGCGTAAAGTAAGTAAATAGCGTTAAGTAAGTAAGTAACGTAAGCTAATATCTTACGTTACTTAGTTTACGCTATTTACTTAACTTACGTTACTTACTTATCTTACGTTACTTACTTACTTTATGCTATTTACTTAACTTACATTACTTACTTAACTTACGCTATTTAGTTACTTTACGCTATTTACTTAACTGACGTTACTTTACGCTATTTACTGACATTACGCTATTTACTGATTCCGCCCGGCACACCCCGTGAGGTTTTCCTGACCCCGGGGTCAGGAATTTTTTGATTTCTGGGCCAAAAATTGTGCCGTCCCAAATCGAGCATGCCAAAGCACACCTACCCCTTAAATTCCACCCCCAATCTCATGGCAGTGTTCATTTTTGCATTGGGCCTGATTCCGTCCGGCTCACCGTGTGATGTTTTTCTGACCCCGGGCTCAGGAATTTTTTGATTTCTAGGCCAAAAATTATGCCGTCCCAAATCCAGCATGCAAAAGCACACCTAACCCTAACATTCCACCCCGAATCTCATGGCGGAGATCGTTTTTGAATTCGGCCTGATTCCGCCCGGCTCACCGCGTGAGGTTTTCCTGACCCCGGGGTCAAGAATTTTTTGATTTCTGGGACAAAAATTGTGCCGTCCCAAATCAAGCATGCAAAAGCACTCCTAACCCTTACATTCCACCCCGAATCTCATGGGGGAGATCGTTTTTGCATTCGGCCTGATTCCGCCCGGCTCGCCCCGTGAGGTTTTCCTGACCCCGGGGTCAAGAATTTTTTGATTTCTGGGACAAAAATTGTGCCGTCCCAAATCCAGCATGCAAAAGCACACCTAACCCTAACATTCCACCCCGGATCTCATGGCGGTGTTCATTTTTGAATTCGGCCTGATTCCGCCCGGCTCACCCCGTTAGGTTTTCCTGACCCCGGGGTCAGGAATTTTTTGATTTCTGGGCCAAAAGTTGTTCAAGGATGGTCTAAACACGAAAGTGCTGCGCTGGTCGCTGGGACGAGATGACCCTGACAGCCTGTATTGGTGGATCCAGCTCGTGGGAAAGGCTGAGCATGCCCATGAAGTGTTCGCGCAGAGACGGGCGGTGAAGTCGGGGCGAGACCGGAAACCCACCCACCCTTCGGACAGCGCAGGGAGGCCTGGACAACGTTCGTGGAAGAGGAGAAGGAGCGCCGCTACGCGAAGGGGCCGTGCCTGTGCTGCGGCAAAGAGGGGCACCGCGCGGCGGCGTGCCCGAGGGGAAAGGGCGAGGACCGGCAGGGAAAGTCGACTGAGAAGTCCGCCTCGCTACAGAGAAAGATGAAAGCTGCAGTGGCTGACAGCGAGATGGATAGCGTGCCTTTCTACGGGGACGAGGGCGAGCCTGAATTGTTGCCGTTACTTACTTACATAACGCTATTTACTTACTTTACGCTATTTACTTAACTTACGTTACTTACTTTATGCTATTTACTTACCTTACGTTACTTATTATCTTACGTTACTTACTTTAAGATATTTACATAACACGTTACTTACTTAACTTACGCTATTTACTTACTTCACGCTATTTACTTACCTTACCTTACTTACTTATCTTACCTTACTTACTTACTTTATGCTATTTACTTAACTTACGTTACTTACTTAACTTACGCTCTTTACTTACTTTACGCTATTTACTTAACTTACGTTACTTTACGCTATTTCCTTTCTTTACGCTATTTACTTATCTTACGTTACTTACTTAACTTACGATATGTAAATAGCGTAAAGTAAGTAAATAGCGTTAAGTAAGTAAGTAACGTAAGATATTAGCTTAAGCTAATATCTTACGTTACTTAGTTTACGCTATTTACTTAACTTACGTTACTTACTTATCTTACGTTACTTACTTACTTTATGCTATTTACTTAACTTACATTACTTACTTAACTTACGCTATTTAGTTACTTTACGCTATTTACTTAACTGACGTTACTTTACGCTATTTACTGACATTACGCTATTTACTGATTCCGCCCGGCACACCCCGTGAGGTTTTCCTGACCCCGGGGTCAGGAATTTTTTGATTTCTGGGCCAAAAATTGTGCCGTCCCAAATCGAGCATGCCAAAGCACACCTACCCCTTAAATTCCACCCCCAATCTCATGGCAGTGTTCATTTTTGCATTGGGCCTGATTCCGTCCGGCTCACCGTGTGATGTTTTCCTGACCCCGGGCTCAGGAATTTTTTGATTTCTAGGCCAAAAATTATGCCGTCCCAAATCCAGCATGCAAAAGCACACCTAACCCTAACATTCCACCCCGAATCTCATGGCGGAGATCGTTTTTGAATTCGGCCTGATTCCGCCCGGCTCACCGCGTGAGGTTTTCCTGACCCCGGGGTCAAGAATTTTTTGATTTCTGGGACAAAAATTGTGCCGTCCCAAATCAAGCATGCAAAAGCACTCCTAACCCTTACATTCCACCCCGAATCTCATGGGGGAGATCGTTTTTGCATTCGGCCTGATTCCGCCCGGCTCGCCCCGTGAGGTTTTCCTGACCCCGGGGTCAAGAATTTTTTGATTTCTGGGACAAAAATTGTGCCGTCCCAAATCCAGCATGCAAAAGCACACCTAACCCTAACATTCCACCCCGGATCTCATGGCGGTGTTCATTTTTGAATTCGGCCTGATTCCGCCCGGCTCACCCCGTTAGGTTTTCCTAACCCCGGGGTCAGGAATTTTTTGATTTCTGGGACAAAAGTTGTTCAAGGATGGTCTAAACACGAAAGTGCTGCGCTGGTA
>NW_026948397.1:0-114546 GCF_035149785.1 Candoia aspera | reverse complement strand
TCAGCTATCTTCCGGTCACTCTGTCTAGGAAATGGAGCCCCTACATACAAAACCACCTCTACATGGTTCCCAAGAGGATGGAGACAGAGCAGACCAAGCAGAAGAAGACGTCCCACTTTTCCGGGCTGCAGAGGGCTGAGAAGGATGCCTGGCGTCCTCGCGGTTACGAGGAACGCATTTATTGCTCAGGATGCTGGAGTGTGCCAAGCGGAAGCTTCTGTTCCTCTAAGGCCAGCTCACATGACGTCAGCTCCCTCCGCACAGTGGACTACGTGCCAAGGCACCTCCGACCATCTGAGCAGGAACTCTGGGGATCCCATATGCTGAATAAGACTCTTCGGCGCCTGTGGGACGTGCCCATGCTGGTCCGGCAGTCCTTGCGGGGGTTCCATCCAGCTCCCCCACCACCCTCGGCCGTACATCTGCTCACAGCCCTCTACCTGGCAAGGATAAAGCTTCTGTTCCTCAACCAGTTGGTCCTCATCGTGCTAGAGACCCGAAGGCAGCTGGTGGTGCACGTCCGAATGATGGTCACGCAGGGCGGCGGGGTCGTCCCAGGCGGGCAGTGCAGCCGCTACGGGTGTTCGTGCCGGTCTCTCCCCCGCTTCTGAGACGGTCGACGGAGGAGTCCACGGCCATACCTCAGGCTGAGGAGGAAGCCCAGAATCAGAAGGCTTCCGCCAAAGAAATCCCCAACACCCCCAGAGGGACTTGCTCACTCTTTGCACACACAAGCTTTAGAAAGCCCCTGCGTTGTGATGGAAAAAAACCACAAAGCCATTTGGCAAAGGACGCTCTGCAGGACCGAGTTTCTGCTGTGGTTTGCTACTCCCAAGACGTCAGCCACCAACCAGGAAGAGTCACCCTTTCCAGTGCTCTCCCATCTGGGCTGAGAACAGGGTGGCTCCATTCCCAAGACCTTCCCTTTGCGGAGCAGGCCATTCTGGTTCCTCGAAGCCTCGAGGTGACACCCAGAATCCGTTGTGTGGGATTGCCCACAGCACTGGTCTTTGTGCTGCTTCTTCCAAGGAATGGCTCCACCAATTCCCGGTTCTACCACTTGCAGCACCCAAGCCACTGCGGTCCGCTTTGTCGCAAGATGCACCCTGTTCCTTTCAAAGGAGATCCAGGCGGAGTTGCAGCGGCACCTTAAAAGGAAGCAGTTGCAGCACAACTGGGGGCTGCCAGGCCTGGGGCAGCGTTCCCTTTCCTGCATTCTCATGAAGGTCCCCCGACTCAAACACCAAAGGCCGGGGGGGGGGGGGCACAGGAGTGTAAACATTCACCAGATTAAATTCTGCTTCTTTGGTCGAGAAACAAGGCAAAAGCTGGAGTTCAAGATGCAGAAAAGGGCCATCCCCCAGAGATGGGGGTAGAGAATGTGAAATGCCAGCTGGCTAAGAGATCTCTGGAGGTTCAGCTGGGAGCCACCCCACTGCTGGTCAGACGCTCGTGGAGCTTCACCTGTGGGAAAAGCCAGAAATCCCTTCATCGATGCAGCGGTTTCTCACCTTTGGCTTGCGCGGGAGATGTGAACCACCTCGAGCCGTCCATCGTTGGGCACCATTTGCCCTCTCTCTGGGGGCTGGGCATGCGCTACGGGTGCGTCTGTGGCGTGATGGCCCCCGAGTCCCCTCCTCAGCCTCTCAGGTCCCCAGGGCAGCCTCTGAACCCAAAGAGGCGAGTCCCCCTTTCCTTCTCCAGCGCGAGTGGCTCGAGGTGGAAGTTCGTATCTGAAAGAAGAGATGCAACATGGGGGGGAGGGGCTCCTGGCTCTCGTTGAAAAATCCCTAAAAGCCTTCCTGCCGCACCCCCATCCCCAGCTGCCTCCTAACCAAAAAGCTAAGATTTGGGTCAACATCTTGAAGGAGGACCTCTTCTTTTTGCCCAGGGACATCCAGAGTAAATTTGAGATCCACCCGCAGAAGGTGAAGCTATGTCAGCAGCGGGGTTTGCCAAAGGGGATCCCGGAGACGTCGAAGTTGGTGCGTCCGGGGTCCAGAAGTGACACCGCTGGGGGGAAAGTGCCAGAAGTGCCCCTCCCCTTGCGGGACAGCAGTCACGTCGTCCCCCCCGAGTCCTGGGCTACAGGGACCCGGAGGAGGGAGCCACGCATCAGGAGAGGAAAGGAACTCGGCCAGTGGCTCCGGTCCCACCGTCCGCCCCCATTCTGGTGGATGGTGGCCCGTCCTCTGTCTCCCGCCACTCCCGTCTGGGGGTGAGAGAATGGGGGACGCCTGAGGGGGGGCGAGAAATGACTGCCCTGGGGACCTGTCTCTGAGGGGGACACAACCGCTCCGGGAGACCAGGAGGGGCGAGCTCACCCCGGGAGCCTGTTGCCCTGGCACGAGCCAGACTCGCCAACCCCACAAGGGCCCGGATGAGACCGTTTCTGTCAGAGGCTCAATTCCAGGAAAGACACTCGGCATGAAGTCTGGGCTCCAGCTGTGGTCGCAGAGCCGGGAGCGGAAAGACAACCTGGGACGGCCCTGCAGAGGGGCCCAAGGGCCGCTGAGCCACACGCCCAGCCGAGAGTGGGCGTCCTGCAGAGACACCTGGAGCAGCCCAACTTCGGTCAGGAAGGAGGTGAAACTGAGCAGCCCAACATCGCACAGGCAAGAGCAGAAGTCGGGCAACCAAACACGGAACAGCCAAGAGCCGGAATCGGGCAGGAGGAAAGGGAAGTCAAAAATCCAAGAATGGCTTCTTGGCAGCACGGAAAAGTGTTTGGAAAGTAAGGCCCGACCTTCAAGTAGCAGGCAAGGGAGTCTGAAAAGCCACGTTTGGAAGAGCCAAGCCGAAGGAGATGAGCCCACCGTAAGGATCAAGGCTTGGCAACGTTGAAAGTCAGGACCCGGGAGAGAGAGAGATGTGGATGCCGCAAGGGCGGTAGATGGGAACCAGTTGCCGAGCGCCCAAATCGTAGTGACGTGAGTGTGGGGCTGCTGCGGCAGCCGTAAGTGTGAGGACCAGCCACAAGTCTTTTTCTCCAGCACCGTCTTAAGTCCAAACTGTCACTAAACGAATGACCATTAAGCGAGGAGTGCCTTTAAATGCGAAATTGTGTCGGATGTCCCGTCTGTGTCTATACAGCAGCTGCCCTGCCAGTTTAGGTGGGAGGGTGGTTTCCTTCTTGGTGGCTCTTTTTTTCCCAAAGAACTTTATTATTTTCCAAAGTATTCTTCAAGGGCATCCACTCCTTCATCCAAAGCAGACAAGAAGCATAAAAATACAACCTTACATCAGGTAAACCCATCCAGTGATGAGGCCGCTACTGTATCCCCTCAGGACTTTTGTGTTCAGTCGTGTGGACTGCGTGTATGTAGTTGCCTTTCTCTTGTCATGTACTCATCTTCCGCTCTGTTTGTGTGTGTGTGTGTCTGTGTGTTTGTGTACACCCAGACTTCCTCATTCTTTGGCATCTTGTAACAATTTATATTTAATTCTTGGTTTCTTGCCTTGCCAAATGAACTCAGAGACAGCCTGCCATTGTTTAAATGGTAAATCTGTTGACAAAATCGGTATAATCTGAAAAAGAGGCAACATCCTAGGCAAAACATTCATCTTAATCACAGAAATTCTCCCCGTAAGAGACTATTGTAGTTTTTCCCATCTTAACAAGTCTTCTTTCACATCATTCCGAATTGTAACGTCGTTATTCTGAAACGACATACTCTTCTCAGTTGATAAAATCACCCCCAAATATCGAACCTTTCTCTCAGTCTTAGACCAGTCTTACTCATCAGCAATTCTTGGTTGGACAAAGTCATATTTTGGGGCAGCATCTTTGTTTTTTGTTTCTTTACTTCCAGCCCTGCCAATGACACAAACTCTCTCGAATTCTTCATGAGATGTTCTACATTATCCAAAGGCTCTTGCAATATCAAAGCATGATGAATAAAGTCCTGTAGAATTTCCTTCATTCTTTCGGCCAATATTGAAGCAAATATTTTAGAGTTGTTATTCAACAGTGAAATGGGTCTATAATTCAGTTTCAGACGCCACTCTCCCCTTTCCTGCTGCCCCAACGCTTCAGACCATCCAGATGCCACAGAGAGTGGTTGGCAGGCAAGCTGACTGGAAGTTCTGGTTCTTTTGCAAGCTTGCTTTTGGGGCTCCAGGTCTAATGGGAGCGATTAAAAGAATGTGCATGGTATCAACGAGTGTTTCTCCACCTCAGCAACCTTAAGATGGGGGGACTTCAACTCCCAGCATTGCCCAGCCAGCATGGGGAACGGCTGGCTGGAGAATCCAGGGAGTTCAAGTCCCCCCATCTTATGGTTGCTGAGGTGGAGAAACACCGAGGTCAAAGACGAAGCGCATCCCGTCTTGTTTCTCGCGGTATCCATTCATCCAAATTGACCAGGAAGGCACAAGGAGACTTTAAGTGCCTTCCGAGGAACGCATTACAAACGCCCCCTGAAGGCAGTCCGTCTAAGGGAAGCTCTGCTTCGTAGCGGGCTAGCGCGTGCTCTCCCGTCTCCTCCACACTTGGAGCCAAAACTAACGCTCGTGAAATACTTGCGCACGGCTTGGATCAGCCTTGTCCTAACCTGGCATTCCTCCCGATAGGCCAGAATTGCCACGCCCAAAACCGCCCGGTTCCAATGGGGACAGACGGATTAAGGAATGTTTGTGGAGAGGTGCCAATATTCGGTCAATTTTTGGGGAGCGGCGGGCGAAAACGGGCTGATTTCTCCAGGAGGGAGCTTTCTCAGACACAGCAGCTCGGAATAACTCTGAGGTTATTTGGGGTTTTACTATATGGGTCTGTTGAGGTTTTCCTACTAACGATTAAGACTGCTATTGTACCTAATCATTTTGGCCTGGGTGAAGAGGTTGTATTTGATTGACTCCTTCACGTGGTTCATGCAAATCGCCTGGGGGGAGGAGGACCTGCCCAGACTTCTCACTTCCTCTTTTTTTTCTCTGCCGGCAATGTAGCCAAGCAAGGCTTGCTCCAAAGGGGAGCTAAGTCCTTTAAATATGTTTTGCTTTTGTTTTGCTTCCGGTAAATAAATTATTTTTATAGAAAAGCTTGGTGTGTGACTTTTTTGACCTCTCCTGGGCTAAAGGCTTTCCCAGCATCTGCCAACAGGGTCTGTTTCGAACACAGCTCGGAATACACGAGTTTAGCATAAAGAAGCACGAGATTGCAAGAGCGTTTATCCCTTGTGTTCAGCCCACAAAATGAGACGATAAAAGGAATCCCGCCCCATCAAGTCCCGCCTACGGCGCCCCAAAGCGGATGCGTTCAACGGCTCGGCCCCAACCACAAGGTGGTGACTGTGGCGGTCCAGCAGCTGCGTTGATATTGCCTGCCATTCCGGAGATAACTTCAAATGACCAAGACCACCCACCTTGGACAGCATTGGTCCAGGATTTATCCCGCCGCCTTCTACGTTACGAAGACTGCGATCAAAACTAAAGCTTACGTTTTACAGTTCTCGGAGCGCACAGCTTTTGCCTTTTGCCAATCTAGCAGAAGAGAGATCCTGGCGTTTCCCATAGCACCCGAACCGTTACCAATCTTGTTTCATACAGGAAAACTTACCGAGGGGTCGTCCCGAGCCGGGAATGAAAAGACCCAGGCAGTGGCTGGAACAGAGGTGGGTTTCTTTCCCAAGAGCAGGTACAGCGCATGCTGGTTGGAAGGCCACCCTGTGGATTTCCCCGCCAGCCAGTTATACGCTGGAGCTTGGCTGTTGCTGTGCTACGGTGTTCCCGCCTCCTCGGAACCTGAGCGAGGTGTAATTCCCCCGGGCTGCAGAGAGGAGGCGCTGTGTGCTCAGGCCCCCTGCTGTTTGCCTTTCCTGCTCCCATGGGCCGAGTTCCCTGCGGGGCTGTGGCTTTGGCCAGGGCCTGGACGGGCCACCTCGGGAGGACATTTTTCTCATCACAATCATGACAAGATTGGCTTAGACTGCCCCATGGGGCAGCCTTTAATCAATCAATCAATCAGTCAATCAACCAATCAATCAATCAATCAATCAATCAATCGTGACTGGGCCAGTCACTCTCTCTCAGCCAAACTCACCCCCCAGGGTTGTGGTTGTGGGGAAAACAGGAGGAGGAAGGAGTATTAGGTACCTTTGCCACCTTGAGTTAGGTATAAAAATAATAACGGCAGAAGGGAAACTAACTAACTACACAAATGAAGGCTAAAATACAATAGAAACAGAATCCTGAAATATAAATATAACATCCAAGATGGGGATATTAAAATGTTCTTCGTTTAAATTCATGTAAGTCACAGAGGCCATGAACTATTATCATCATTATCATTTTATGGATTTATTTCTATTTCCAATTTTGTCACTGCCCATCTCACTCAAGGAGCAAATAAAACGAAGATAAACACAGGTTAAAATACAATAAAAACAGTATACTGAAATATAAAAATAAACCTACAATCCAAGAGGGAGATATTAAAAAGTTCTTAATTTAAGTTCATGTAAGTCACGGGAGCGAAGGAGAAGAAGAAGAAGTGGTGTAATAATAGCTGTTATTATTCTTATTCTGATTCGGTTTTTCTCGCACTTTTCCTAGCCAGAAGTGCAACCACAAGATGGGCTAGAGCAGCCATATAAAGGGCCATCCTAAATTAATCCTTTTTCCTTGGGATCCCCGCTTTTCTGCAGCAGCTCAAGGCTCCCATCACAACAACCCAGCGAGGTGGGCTCAGAAAAAGACTCAGGGAGCTACAACTCCCTGTTAACTCCACAGGCCATCATCCGCAGCCGTGCCTCGCACGGCTGCCCTGAGGAGGGAGCGCCCGGGGCTCGATCGCGGTGCGCTTGCCTTCGTCCTGCGCCACCGCGCAGAACGAGCCCGGACCCGCTACGCTACACCGACCCCTCCGCTGACAGCCGGCCGCCGGGAAGCCTTAAGAAGGCGACGACGCAAGACCTGCATCCGGGACCCCGCCGCGGGCTGCCATGGCAACGCGCCAGCCCCTCCCTGGCATCCCCGCGCGCGCCTCTCTCCCTCCCGCTCTCCCGCTCAGAACCTGCGGAGGGAGGGAGGGGGGAGGAGCGGAATCACGAAGCGCGCTGGAGGAGTTTTGGCCCTCGCCGCCGCCGCAGGCCAAGCGCGCTTTTTCCTCCTGAGCGGGGGAAGCCGGCCCGCCCGCCCGCCCGCCCTTCTTCCGGCACCGACCTCCGAAACACGGCTCCCCGGGGCCTCTTCTCCGCTCTTCGGGAGTCCCCCTCTTCTTGTTTTCATCTTTGGGGCGGGACTCCCGTACGCTGCAATGCGTGCCACGCCCCCTTTGGGGGGCTCGTAGCGCTGTCTGCCGCTGCTGTTTTAGCCGCCGGCAGGCAGCAAATGATTGCCCTGCCTCTTCATAAAAGCAAACCCAGCCATCGCTTCGCCTTTTCAGATCCTTCCCCTTGTCACCTCGGAAGGGAATGGCAGAGGCCCAAGGCAAGATTTAATCGGTAGGGAAACTGAAGGTCTTTTTCACCCAGAGAGGAAGGTGATCACCCAGTCAGACTCCCAAGACCTCAAGAAATCACTCTTTTTTGGTCAAGACTTAACAAAGCCTGACACGACCTAGAATAGGATGTAGAATAAACATACCCCCCGTGTAGAAAGAAGAGGTCCAAACACAGGATTTACTGCAGGGTGATTTTACACCACGGTCGCCACGTGTTGGATCAAAGGCCGGGAAGCATAATTTCACCCCATCAGGATTCACCGTTCAGGAATGGCAGATCCATCTCCACTTGTACAAACTGGAGCACGACTGGCCCAGAGAGAAGGTGCTATGGAAGTCGCCTGTCACATCTTCCGCTCTCGTAGCGCTGCGAAGGGAAGACAAAGCTTCCACTCGCGTCTTACTCCTGCAGAGTAGAGCAACCCAATCAAGGTTAAACTACCCAGGTTAGCCTAGAGAATGCGTGCCAATGGTGGGTCTGTAACTTCCCTGGGACGTTTTTTTAAGACCTTGTGGTAAGAACTCGGCCCCTGTGAACCAGAGGCTTTTCTGTCCCTGGCATACCCCAGGTTTCAAATAGTTCCCCCCCTTGAATACCCCAGGTTTCAAATAGTCGTTCCCCTTCCTCCTTTCCTCACCCCCCCCCCCAATCTTTAAATCAAGATATATTGATCCCTTTTGGACATTTGGTTGATTTTCATGAACTGGGCCAGCTGGCTCTGAATGAAGTCCCACCCCCAGCCACCCCCCCCCCCCCGGCGGGACTAAATTTATTCATTTACAAGGTATTTTAAGATACTCAGTTGCTTCTCCTGAGACAGGCCAGCACTGGGGATTTCACTTGTTTCTTATTAGAATGACTTAGATATTGGAGTTCTGCTTTGTTTGTTTTAGGATTTGGGTGTAAGCATTTAGCATTTTTAATTAAGTTGAATCTGCTTTGGGAAGGGTTTTGTTCTGAAAAGCAGGATAAAAATGTTAAATCCTGATGAAAGGTTAGGACAGGGTTTGAGGGCATAATTGGCGACCCCTGAAATAGTGGGATCTTGGTGTTCCCAGCATTGCAAACTTGAGCTACCCATCTTCTCGGCTATTCTGCCCAAAATAACCTCATTCGGAATTCTAGATCATGCCTGCAAATTACATCAATCCTGGGTAGTTCTAGAGGTAACCTAATCTGCCACCAGAATTAAGTTTGGATCTTCCTCTAGCTCAGGGGAAGCTAGAACTTGCTGGTAAACCAACTCTAGGTTCCTTCCTTGGATAGCTGGTGAACGAGAAAATAGGCTAAGTGAATGAGCAGCTTCACCATTTTTGGTTTCCCCAGGGGGCACTTGGGGGCATTGTCTGCAGGTGGGGACCTAGCCCAGCTGCTCTATGACACGCCCTGGGCATCGGCAGACATCAGGAGACAACTTAGCAGGCCTGGGTCATTTTGTGACCTGCCCTGAGAGGTTCAGCTCTTTGGGTGGCAATCAAGAGACAGCCTGAAATCCATACGTGGATTTCCTTTGTGCAGGTGAAATGGATTTCAGCTTTGGCTGCTCCTGGGAGCCTGGCTTCCTCCTCCTGGCCATGGCCATCCTGGCCTTTGTCCTGTTCCTAACCAGGAAGGTCTTCAATGGCCAATGCTCTGCTGACCTGGAGCGCCTCCAACCTCGGAGGAGCAGCCAAGCCAGGTCCCGAAGGTGGTCTGGAGCCCAGCAGGTGGGTGGATCACTGGCTGGTGGGCTGGGGGCGGTGGTTCTCCCCAAGGATTCAACCAGGGCTGTCCACAGGGTGTGACAAAAGAAATCACGAGACATGGCTGCCATCTTTATACATTTGACCATGCCCTGTGGACACCCTAGAACAGTTGTTCTTGAACCGTTTGACCCCCTGATCCCTTCTCCCGGTCTTGAAGGATGTCATTGGCCCCACAAGAAACCTGTCAGCATCTGTGATTTTCCACAAGGGTCTCAGCAGCGGCAGTCCCAAACTGGACCTTCGACTCACAGACGAGCGATCCCAAATGGCTCCTCCCCCCCCACCCCAGGAATGCCCGATTCCCGCCGTGGGTAATGCCCCCCAGCTCTGCTCTGGGCCGGGAGCGGAGGGCATCCAAGGGTTTGGGAGGTCCCTGCACAGGCCGTCTTGCTGAGCACAGAGGCCGATTGGGAGGTGCCTAAAGGGGTGGGGAGCAAAGACAAGCCGTCCTGTGCTCCGAGGGCCACCTTCCTGAAGAGCTCTCGGGGAGGAGGAGGCTGCAAAACTTCAGTCTCGTGGTCTCCCCATCAAAGGTCACTTTTGTTCCTAAGCAAAGTGCTAGGAATGTTTCAACTGCCTCCTGCTGGATTCTTTGCTTGAAACCAGGTTTGCGCAGGTCTTCTGAGCAAATGGCTACGCTTGGCCACCAGGGCCTGTGCTCCAAGCGGTTGACACGGAGAAGACAGAAAGGCAGGCAGGGTCAGGAGAAAAATATAACTGTGGTCAATCTGAATTCGGTGGCTACAGTCAGAGTCTTCTCTTTCAGCACATTCTAGCAACACCCTTAATGTAGCCACCGAATTAACCGGTTTTCTGCCTTGGCCCAATGCACTGAACCTTCAGGTCAATAAAGGGATTGGTTCTGCACAATAGGCTAAACCACAAAAGATCTAATCCAAAGTAACCCAAAGCGGGAAGGGGGGAATATCACTTTTAAAATAAAAATAAAACACTGACAGCTTGGGCTGGGCACGGCAGCATGGATGGCTTTTCCAGCCCTGGGGAGTAAAGGCAGGACCTACTTGAGAAAGCAGCAGAGTGATTAAAACTGAAAAAGAAAAGAAAAAGAAAAAACCCTCTAAATTATATCTATTTTGATCAATTTTATTGAAAAGATCATGTATGTGAAAGGGAGACTACAGAGGCACTTTTGATATACTGCTTTCAACTTCAACATTCTACTCCCATTTTTCAACAAGGGGTGAAAAAGTCAAATGGGGCAGATGCAGGGTCTCTCTGGAAGGCACATCTGCAGCCCGGAGGCCGAGGAGCCTCTGCCCGTCAAGTAACTCCCTCTGCCCTCTCTTCCCAGCAGGGTCCCCCCAACCTCCGAGACCAGGAAGAGGACATCATGGGAATCGTAGAAGGTAACGTGAAGGCACCCCCCCCCCCGTGCCCCCGTGGCCCCGCCAGCCACAGGAAGGGCTCTTCCTCTCCCCTTTTACTCCTTATCCCAGCTCCTGGGGGGTCCCACGGCTGGCTCCCTACAGCCCACCCGGGTGCCCAGACTAAATCCCTGAAGCGCAGAGTAACCAGCCAGGTTCATGCGCTTTATGCCCCAAAGATGTTCAGCAAGGTTAAGGGCGAGATCCTTTCCTGCAGTGGGCAAGTGTAGCCGTGGGAACACAGTCTAAGTAGGACAGGGCTGTGATGCAGGCTGAAGGCTGTCTTCGGACAACATGTATCGCTTGCTTGTGGATATACTCCATTTTCCAGCCCAGAATGGCTGAGGGCTGAGTTCCTTCAAAGTCTTCAACCACTAAGCAACCAAGCCAAGCTACCTCTGACCGTGCTTAGCACGTTCCACAATGCAGCCGCTGGGTCTTCACCTGACCTGCGGAGGTGTGTGGCAGGGACACGCCTGCTGTGGAGGAGGAATCGGTGAATCCTAATTCCTGGCAGGAGCCCAGTCCTCCCTTGACTCTCCTGCTTGATGCTTCTCCCCAAGGCCGCTTCCCCAGATTCCCAAAGACGCAACTTCCCCTCTCCAATGCTGGAAAATGCCCCTTTCTGGACTTGCAGAGCCGGAAGGGAACAGGCACGTGGTTTCTTCCTGCAGAAGGGAGCTCTCTGGCTTCTGGAAGGCCCAAAGGCTGCCTCCAGGGGATGGGGAGCTTGCTCATGTTGTCCTTCCTTACAGACCTCAGCACAGTCCTCTTCGATGATGCAGAAGAGGACCTTTTCCAGAGAGGTCAGCGTGACAGCACCGAACCACTGCTGTCCCCGGGACCGGTCTTTGCATGGATGGGACGCTCCAGGCTTTCGGACCCTCCTGAGCCCCCCCATCATGCCACAGTGCCACGGAGTGCCAGTGCTCCCAGCCCCACCATCAGCTATCTTCCGGTCACTCTGTCTAGGAAATGGAGCCCCTACATACAAAACCACCTCTACATGGTTCCCAAGAGGATGGAGACAGAGCAGACCAAGCAGAAGAAGACGTCCCACTTTTCCGGGCTGCAGAGGGCTGAGAAGGATGCCTGGCGTCCTCGCGGTTACGAGGAACGCATTTATTGCTCAGGATGCTGGAGTGTGCCAAGCGGAAGCTTCTGTTCCTCTAAGGCCAGCTCACATGACGTCAGCTCCCTCCGCACAGTGGACTACGTGCCAAGGCACCTCCGACCATCTGAGCAGGAACTCTGGGGATCCCATATGCTGAATAAGACTCTTCGGCGCCTGTGGGACGTGCCCATGCTGGTCCGGCAGTCCTTGCGGGGGTTCCATCCAGCTCCCCCACCACCCTCGGCCGTACATCTGCTCACAGCCCTCTACCTGGCAAGGATAAAGCTTCTGTTCCTCAACCAGTTGGTCCTCATCGTGCTAGAGACCCGAAGGCAGCTGGTGGTGCACGTCCGAATGATGGTCACGCAGGGCGGCGGGGTCGTCCCAGGCGGGCAGTGCAGCCGCTACGGGTGTTCGTGCCGGTCTCTCCCCCGCTTCTGAGACGGTCGACGGAGGAGTCCACGGCCATACCTCAGGCTGAGGAGGAAGCCCAGAATCAGAAGGCTTCCGCCAAAGAAATCCCCAACACCCCCAGAGGGACTTGCTCACTCTTTGCACACACAAGCTTTAGAAAGCCCCTGCGTTGTGATGGAAAAAAACCACAAAGCCATTTGGCAAAGGACGCTCTGCAGGACCGAGTTTCTGCTGTGGTTTGCTACTCCCAAGACGTCAGCCACCAACCAGGAAGAGTCACCCTTTCCAGTGCTCTCCCATCTGGGCTGAGAACAGGGTGGCTCCATTCCCAAGACCTTCCCTTTGCGGAGCAGGCCATTCTGGTTCCTCGAAGCCTCGAGGTGACACCCAGAATCCGTTGTGTGGGATTGCCCACAGCACTGGTCTTTGTGCTGCTTCTTCCAAGGAATGGCTCCACCAATTCCCGGTTCTACCACTTGCAGCACCCAAGCCACTGCGGTCCGCTTTGTCGCAAGATGCACCCTGTTCCTTTCAAAGGAGATCCAGGCGGAGTTGCAGCGGCACCTTAAAAGGAAGCAGTTGCAGCACAACTGGGGGCTGCCAGGCCTGGGGCAGCGTTCCCTTTCCTGCATTCTCATGAAGGTCCCCCGACTCAAACACCAAAGGCCGGGGGGGGGGGGGCACAGGAGTGTAAACATTCACCAGATTAAATTCTGCTTCTTTGGTCGAGAAACAAGGCAAAAGCTGGAGTTCAAGATGCAGAAAAGGGCCATCCCCCAGAGATGGGGGTAGAGAATGTGAAATGCCAGCTGGCTAAGAGATCTCTGGAGGTTCAGCTGGGAGCCACCCCACTGCTGGTCAGACGCTCGTGGAGCTTCACCTGTGGGAAAAGCCAGAAATCCCTTCATCGATGCAGCGGTTTCTCACCTTTGGCTTGCGCGGGAGATGTGAACCACCTCGAGCCGTCCATCGTTGGGCACCATTTGCCCTCTCTCTGGGGGCTGGGCATGCGCTACGGGTGCGTCTGTGGCGTGATGGCCCCCGAGTCCCCTCCTCAGCCTCTCAGGTCCCCAGGGCAGCCTCTGAACCCAAAGAGGCGAGTCCCCCTTTCCTTCTCCAGCGCGAGTGGCTCGAGGTGGAAGTTCGTATCTGAAAGAAGAGATGCAACATGGGGGGGAGGGGCTCCTGGCTCTCGTTGAAAAATCCCTAAAAGCCTTCCTGCCGCACCCCCATCCCCAGCTGCCTCCTAACCAAAAAGCTAAGATTTGGGTCAACATCTTGAAGGAGGACCTCTTCTTTTTGCCCAGGGACATCCAGAGTAAATTTGAGATCCACCCGCAGAAGGTGAAGCTATGTCAGCAGCGGGGTTTGCCAAAGGGGATCCCGGAGACGTCGAAGTTGGTGCGTCCGGGGTCCAGAAGTGACACCGCTGGGGGGAAAGTGCCAGAAGTGCCCCTCCCCTTGCGGGACAGCAGTCACGTCGTCCCCCCCGAGTCCTGGGCTACAGGGACCCGGAGGAGGGAGCCACGCATCAGGAGAGGAAAGGAACTCGGCCAGTGGCTCCGGTCCCACCGTCCGCCCCCATTCTGGTGGATGGTGGCCCGTCCTCTGTCTCCCGCCACTCCCGTCTGGGGGTGAGAGAATGGGGGACGCCTGAGGGGGGGCGAGAAATGACTGCCCTGGGGACCTGTCTCTGAGGGGGACACAACCGCTCCGGGAGACCAGGAGGGGCGAGCTCACCCCGGGAGCCTGTTGCCCTGGCACGAGCCAGACTCGCCAACCCCACAAGGGCCCGGATGAGACCGTTTCTGTCAGAGGCTCAATTCCAGGAAAGACACTCGGCATGAAGTCTGGGCTCCAGCTGTGGTCGCAGAGCCGGGAGCGGAAAGACAACCTGGGACGGCCCTGCAGAGGGGCCCAAGGGCCGCTGAGCCACACGCCCAGCCGAGAGTGGGCGTCCTGCAGAGACACCTGGAGCAGCCCAACTTCGGTCAGGAAGGAGGTGAAACTGAGCAGCCCAACATCGCACAGGCAAGAGCAGAAGTCGGGCAACCAAACACGGAACAGCCAAGAGCCGGAATCGGGCAGGAGGAAAGGGAAGTCAAAAATCCAAGAATGGCTTCTTGGCAGCACGGAAAAGTGTTTGGAAAGTAAGGCCCGACCTTCAAGTAGCAGGCAAGGGAGTCTGAAAAGCCACGTTTGGAAGAGCCAAGCCGAAGGAGATGAGCCCACCGTAAGGATCAAGGCTTGGCAACGTTGAAAGTCAGGACCCGGGAGAGAGAGAGATGTGGATGCCGCAAGGGCGGTAGATGGGAACCAGTTGCCGAGCGCCCAAATCGTAGTGACGTGAGTGTGGGGCTGCTGCGGCAGCCGTAAGTGTGAGGACCAGCCACAAGTCTTTTTCTCCAGCACCGTCTTAAGTCCAAACTGTCACTAAACGAATGACCATTAAGCGAGGAGTGCCTTTAAATGCGAAATTGTGTCGGATGTCCCGTCTGTGTCTATACAGCAGCTGCCCTGCCAGTTTAGGTGGGAGGGTGGTTTCCTTCTTGGTGGCTCTTTTTTTCCCAAAGAACTTTATTATTTTCCAAAGTATTCTTCAAGGGCATCCACTCCTTCATCCAAAGCAGACAAGAAGCATAAAAATACAACCTTACATCAGGTAAACCCATCCAGTGATGAGGCCGCTACTGTATCCCCTCAGGACTTTTGTGTTCAGTCGTGTGGACTGCGTGTATGTAGTTGCCTTTCTCTTGTCATGTACTCATCTTCCGCTCTGTTTGTGTGTGTGTGTGTCTGTGTGTTTGTGTACACCCAGACTTCCTCATTCTTTGGCATCTTGTAACAATTTATATTTAATTCTTGGTTTCTTGCCTTGCCAAATGAACTCAGAGACAGCCTGCCATTGTTTAAATGGTAAATCTGTTGACAAAATCGGTATAATCTGAAAAAGAGGCAACATCCTAGGCAAAACATTCATCTTAATCACAGAAATTCTCCCCGTAAGAGACTATTGTAGTTTTTCCCATCTTAACAAGTCTTCTTTCACATCATTCCGAATTGTAACGTCGTTATTCTGAAACGACATACTCTTCTCAGTTGATAAAATCACCCCCAAATATCGAACCTTTCTCTCAGTCTTAGACCAGTCTTACTCATCAGCAATTCTTGGTTGGACAAAGTCATATTTTGGGGCAGCATCTTTGTTTTTTGTTTCTTTACTTCCAGCCCTGCCAATGACACAAACTCTCTCGAATTCTTCATGAGATGTTCTACATTATCCAAAGGCTCTTGCAATATCAAAGCATGATGAATAAAGTCCTGTAGAATTTCCTTCATTCTTTCGGCCAATATTGAAGCAAATATTTTAGAGTTGTTATTCAACAGTGAAATGGGTCTATAATTCAGTTTCAGACGCCACTCTCCCCTTTCCTGCTGCCCCAACGCTTCAGACCATCCAGATGCCACAGAGAGTGGTTGGCAGGCAAGCTGACTGGAAGTTCTGGTTCTTTTGCAAGCTTGCTTTTGGGGCTCCAGGTCTAATGGGAGCGATTAAAAGAATGTGCATGGTATCAACGAGTGTTTCTCCACCTCAGCAACCTTAAGATGGGGGGACTTCAACTCCCAGCATTGCCCAGCCAGCATGGGGAACGGCTGGCTGGAGAATCCAGGGAGTTCAAGTCCCCCCATCTTATGGTTGCTGAGGTGGAGAAACACCGAGGTCAAAGACGAAGCGCATCCCGTCTTGTTTCTCGCGGTATCCATTCATCCAAATTGACCAGGAAGGCACAAGGAGACTTTAAGTGCCTTCCGAGGAACGCATTACAAACGCCCCCTGAAGGCAGTCCGTCTAAGGGAAGCTCTGCTTCGTAGCGGGCTAGCGCGTGCTCTCCCGTCTCCTCCACACTTGGAGCCAAAACTAACGCTCGTGAAATACTTGCGCACGGCTTGGATCAGCCTTGTCCTAACCTGGCATTCCTCCCGATAGGCCAGAATTGCCACGCCCAAAACCGCCCGGTTCCAATGGGGACAGACGGATTAAGGAATGTTTGTGGAGAGGTGCCAATATTCGGTCAATTTTTGGGGAGCGGCGGGCGAAAACGGGCTGATTTCTCCAGGAGGGAGCTTTCTCAGACACAGCAGCTCGGAATAACTCTGAGGTTATTTGGGGTTTTACTATATGGGTCTGTTGAGGTTTTCCTACTAACGATTAAGACTGCTATTGTACCTAATCATTTTGGCCTGGGTGAAGAGGTTGTATTTGATTGACTCCTTCACGTGGTTCATGCAAATCGCCTGGGGGGAGGAGGACCTGCCCAGACTTCTCACTTCCTCTTTTTTTTCTCTGCCGGCAATGTAGCCAAGCAAGGCTTGCTCCAAAGGGGAGCTAAGTCCTTTAAATATGTTTTGCTTTTGTTTTGCTTCCGGTAAATAAATTATTTTTATAGAAAAGCTTGGTGTGTGACTTTTTTGACCTCTCCTGGGCTAAAGGCTTTCCCAGCATCTGCCAACAGGGTCTGTTTCGAACACAGCTCGGAATACACGAGTTTAGCATAAAGAAGCACGAGATTGCAAGAGCGTTTATCCCTTGTGTTCAGCCCACAAAATGAGACGATAAAAGGAATCCCGCCCCATCAAGTCCCGCCTACGGCGCCCCAAAGCGGATGCGTTCAACGGCTCGGCCCCAACCACAAGGTGGTGACTGTGGCGGTCCAGCAGCTGCGTTGATATTGCCTGCCATTCCGGAGATAACTTCAAATGACCAAGACCACCCACCTTGGACAGCATTGGTCCAGGATTTATCCCGCCGCCTTCTACGTTACGAAGACTGCGATCAAAACTAAAGCTTACGTTTTACAGTTCTCGGAGCGCACAGCTTTTGCCTTTTGCCAATCTAGCAGAAGAGAGATCCTGGCGTTTCCCATAGCACCCGAACCGTTACCAATCTTGTTTCATACAGGAAAACTTACCGAGGGGTCGTCCCGAGCCGGGAATGAAAAGACCCAGGCAGTGGCTGGAACAGAGGTGGGTTTCTTTCCCAAGAGCAGGTACAGCGCATGCTGGTTGGAAGGCCACCCTGTGGATTTCCCCGCCAGCCAGTTATACGCTGGAGCTTGGCTGTTGCTGTGCTACGGTGTTCCCGCCTCCTCGGAACCTGAGCGAGGTGTAATTCCCCCGGGCTGCAGAGAGGAGGCGCTGTGTGCTCAGGCCCCCTGCTGTTTGCCTTTCCTGCTCCCATGGGCCGAGTTCCCTGCGGGGCTGTGGCTTTGGCCAGGGCCTGGACGGGCCACCTCGGGAGGACATTTTTCTCATCACAATCATGACAAGATTGGCTTAGACTGCCCCATGGGGCAGCCTTTAATCAATCAATCAATCAGTCAATCAACCAATCAATCAATCAATCAATCAATCGTGACTGGGCCAGTCACTCTCTCTCAGCCAAACTCACCCCCCAGGGTTGTGGTTGTGGGGAAAACAGGAGGAGGAAGGAGTATTAGGTACCTTTGCCACCTTGAGTTAGGTATAAAAATAATAACGGCAGAAGGGAAACTAACTAACTACACAAATGAAGGCTAAAATACAATAGAAACAGAATCCTGAAATATAAATATAACATCCAAGATGGGGATATTAAAATGTTCTTCGTTTAAATTCATGTAAGTCACAGAGGCCATGAACTATTATCATCATTATCATTTTATGGATTTATTTCTATTTCCAATTTTGTCACTGCCCATCTCACTCAAGGAGCAAATAAAACGAAGATAAACACAGGTTAAAATACAATAAAAACAGTATACTGAAATATAAAAATAAACCTACAATCCAAGAGGGAGATATTAAAAAGTTCTTAATTTAAGTTCATGTAAGTCACGGGAGCGAAGGAGAAGAAGAAGAAGTGGTGTAATAATAGCTGTTATTATTCTTATTCTGATTCGGTTTTTCTCGCACTTTTCCTAGCCAGAAGTGCAACCACAAGATGGGCTAGAGCAGCCATATAAAGGGCCATCCTAAATTAATCCTTTTTCCTTGGGATCCCCGCTTTTCTGCAGCAGCTCAAGGCTCCCATCACAACAACCCAGCGAGGTGGGCTCAGAAAAAGACTCAGGGAGCTACAACTCCCTGTTAACTCCACAGGCCATCATCCGCAGCCGTGCCTCGCACGGCTGCCCTGAGGAGGGAGCGCCCGGGGCTCGATCGCGGTGCGCTTGCCTTCGTCCTGCGCCACCGCGCAGAACGAGCCCGGACCCGCTACGCTACACCGACCCCTCCGCTGACAGCCGGCCGCCGGGAAGCCTTAAGAAGGCGACGACGCAAGACCTGCATCCGGGACCCCGCCGCGGGCTGCCATGGCAACGCGCCAGCCCCTCCCTGGCATCCCCGCGCGCGCCTCTCTCCCTCCCGCTCTCCCGCTCAGAACCTGCGGAGGGAGGGAGGGGGGAGGAGCGGAATCACGAAGCGCGCTGGAGGAGTTTTGGCCCTCGCCGCCGCCGCAGGGCAAGCGCGCTTTTTCCTCCTGAGCGGGGGAAGCCGGCCCGCCCGCCCGCCCGCCCGCCCGCCCGCCCTTCTTCCGGCACCGACCTCCGAAACACGGCTCCCCGGGGCCTCTTCTCCGCTCTTCGGGAGTCCCCCTCTTCTTGTTTTCATCTTTGGGGCGGGACTCCCGTACGCTGCAATGCGTGCCACGCCCCCTTTGGGGGGCTCGTAGCGCTGTCTGCCGCTGCTGTTTTAGCCGCCGGCAGGCAGCAAATGATTGCCCTGCCTCTTCATAAAAGCAAACCCAGCCATCGCTTCGCCTTTTCAGATCCTTCCCCTTGTCACCTCGGAAGGGAATGGCAGAGGCCCAAGGCAAGATTTAATCGGTAGGGAAACTGAAGGTCTTTTTCACCCAGAGAGGAAGGTGATCACCCAGTCAGACTCCCAAGACCTCAAGAAATCACTCTTTTTTGGTCAAGACTTAACAAAGCCTGACACGACCTAGAATAGGATGTAGAATAAACATACCCCCCGTGTAGAAAGAAGAGGTCCAAACACAGGATTTACTGCAGGGTGATTTTACACCACGGTCGCCACGTGTTGGATCAAAGGCCGGGAAGCATAATTTCACCCCATCAGGATTCACCGTTCAGGAATGGCAGATCCATCTCCACTTGTACAAACTGGAGCACGACTGGCCCAGAGAGAAGGTGCTATGGAAGTCGCCTGTCACATCTTCCGCTCTCGTAGCGCTGCGAAGGGAAGACAAAGCTTCCACTCGCGTCTTACTCCTGCAGAGTAGAGCAACCCAATCAAGGTTAAACTACCCAGGTTAGCCTAGAGAATGCGTGCCAATGGTGGGTCTGTAACTTCCCTGGGACGTTTTTTTAAGACCTTGTGGTAAGAACTCGGCCCCTGTGAACCAGAGGCTTTTCTGTCCCTGGCATACCCCAGGTTTCAAATAGTTCCCCCCCTTGAATACCCCAGGTTTCAAATAGTCGTTCCCCTTCCTCCTTTCCTCACCCCCCCCCCCAATCTTTAAATCAAGATATATTGATCCCTTTTGGACATTTGGTTGATTTTCATGAACTGGGCCAGCTGGCTCTGAATGAAGTCCCACCCCCAGCCACCCCCCCCCCCCCGGCGGGACTAAATTTATTCATTTACAAGGTATTTTAAGATACTCAGTTGCTTCTCCTGAGACAGGCCAGCACTGGGGATTTCACTTGTTTCTTATTAGAATGACTTAGATATTGGAGTTCTGCTTTGTTTGTTTTAGGATTTGGGTGTAAGCATTTAGCATTTTTAATTAAGTTGAATCTGCTTTGGGAAGGGTTTTGTTCTGAAAAGCAGGATAAAAATGTTAAATCCTGATGAAAGGTTAGGACAGGGTTTGAGGGCATAATTGGCGACCCCTGAAATAGTGGGATCTTGGTGTTCCCAGCATTGCAAACTTGAGCTACCCATCTTCTCGGCTATTCTGCCCAAAATAACCTCATTCGGAATTCTAGATCATGCCTGCAAATTACATCAATCCTGGGTAGTTCTAGAGGTAACCTAATCTGCCACCAGAATTAAGTTTGGATCTTCCTCTAGCTCAGGGGAAGCTAGAACTTGCTGGTAAACCAACTCTAGGTTCCTTCCTTGGATAGCTGGTGAACGAGAAAATAGGCTAAGTGAATGAGCAGCTTCACCATTTTTGGTTTCCCCAGGGGGCACTTGGGGGCATTGTCTGCAGGTGGGGACCTAGCCCAGCTGCTCTATGACACGCCCTGGGCATCGGCAGACATCAGGAGACAACTTAGCAGGCCTGGGTCATTTTGTGACCTGCCCTGAGAGGTTCAGCTCTTTGGGTGGCAATCAAGAGACAGCCTGAAATCCATACGTGGATTTCCTTTGTGCAGGTGAAATGGATTTCAGCTTTGGCTGCTCCTGGGAGCCTGGCTTCCTCCTCCTGGCCATGGCCATCCTGGCCTTTGTCCTGTTCCTAACCAGGAAGGTCTTCAATGGCCAATGCTCTGCTGACCTGGAGCGCCTCCAACCTCGGAGGAGCAGCCAAGCCAGGTCCCGAAGGTGGTCTGGAGCCCAGCAGGTGGGTGGATCACTGGCTGGTGGGCTGGGGGCGGTGGTTCTCCCCAAGGATTCAACCAGGGCTGTCCACAGGGTGTGACAAAAGAAATCACGAGACATGGCTGCCATCTTTATACATTTGACCATGCCCTGTGGACACCCTAGAACAGTTGTTCTTGAACCGTTTGACCCCCTGATCCCTTCTCCCGGTCTTGAAGGATGTCATTGGCCCCACAAGAAACCTGTCAGCATCTGTGATTTTCCACAAGGGTCTCAGCAGCGGCAGTCCCAAACTGGACCTTCGACTCACAGACGAGCGATCCCAAATGGCTCCTCCCCCCCCACCCCAGGAATGCCCGATTCCCGCCGTGGGTAATGCCCCCCAGCTCTGCTCCGGGACGGGAGCGGAGGGCATCCAAGGGTTTGGGAGGTCCCTGCACAGGCCGTCTTGCTGAGCACAGAGGCCGATTGGGAGGTGCCTAAAGGGGTGGGGAGCAAAGACAAGCCGTCCTGTGCTCCGAGGGCCACCTTCCTGAAGAGCTCTCGGGGAGGAGGAGGCTGCAAAACTTCAGTCTCGTGGTCTCCCCATCAAAGGTCACTTTTGTTCCTAAGCAAAGTGCTAGGAATGTTTCAACTGCCTCCTGCTGGATTCTTTGCTTGAAACCAGGTTTGCGCAGGTCTTCTGAGCAAATGGCTACGCTTGGCCACCAGGGCCTGTGCTCCAAGCGGTTGACACGGAGAAGACAGAAAGGCAGGCAGGGTCAGGAGAAAAATATAACTGTGGTCAATCTGAATTCGGTGGCTACAGTCAGAGTCTTCTCTTTCAGCACATTCTAGCAACACCCTTAATGTAGCCACCGAATTAACCGGTTTTCTGCCTTGGCCCAATGCACTGAACCTTCAGGTCAATAAAGGGATTGGTTCTGCACAATAGGCTAAACCACAAAAGATCTAATCCAAAGTAACCCAAAGCGGGAAGGGGGGAATATCACTTTTAAAATAAAAATAAAACACTGACAGCTTTGAAGTGGGCTGGGCACGGCAGCATGGATGGCTTTTCCAGCCCTGGGGAGTAAAGGCAGGACCTACTTGAGAAAGCAGCAGAGTGATTAAAACTGAAAAAGAAAAGAAAAAGAAAAAACCCTCTAAATTATATCTATTTTGATCAATTTTATTGAAAAGATCATGTATGTGAAAGGGAGACTACAGAGGCACTTTTGATATACTGCTTTCAACTTCAACATTCTACTCCCATTTTTCAACAAGGGGTGAAAAAGTCAAATGGGGCAGATGCAGGGTCTCTCTGGAAGGCACATCTGCAGCCCGGAGGCCGAGGAGCCTCTGCCCGTCAAGTAACTCCCTCTGCCCTCTCTTCCCAGCAGGGTCCCCCCAACCTCCGAGACCAGGAAGAGGACATCATGGGAATCGTAGAAGGTAACGTGAAGGCACCCCCCCCCCCGTGCCCCCGTGGCCCCGCCAGCCACAGGAAGGGCTCTTCCTCTCCCCTTTTACTCCTTATCCCAGCTCCTGGGGGGTCCCACGGCTGGCTCCCTACAGCCCACCCGGGTGCCCAGACTAAATCCCTGAAGCGCAGAGTAACCAGCCAGGTTCATGCGCTTTATGCCCCAAAGATGTTCAGCAAGGTTAAGGGCGAGATCCTTTCCTGCAGTGGGCAAGTGTAGCCGTGGGAACACAGTCTAAGTAGGACAGGGCTGTGATGCAGGCTGAAGGCTGTCTTCGGACAACATGTATCGCTTGCTTGTGGATATACTCCATTTTCCAGCCCAGAATGGCTGAGGGCTGAGTTCCTTCAAAGTCTTCAACCACTAAGCAACCAAGCCAAGCTACCTCTGACCGTGCTTAGCACGTTCCACAATGCAGCCGCTGGGTCTTCACCTGACCTGCGGAGGTGTGTGGCAGGGACACGCCTGCTGTGGAGGAGGAATCGGTGAATCCTAATTCCTGGCAGGAGCCCAGTCCTCCCTTGACTCTCCTGCTTGATGCTTCTCCCCAAGGCCGCTTCCCCAGATTCCCAAAGACGCAACTTCCCCTCTCCAATGCTGGAAAATGCCCCTTTCTGGACTTGCAGAGCCGGAAGGGAACAGGCACGTGGTTTCTTCCTGCAGAAGGGAGCTCTCTGGCTTCTGGAAGGCCCAAAGGCTGCCTCCAGGGGATGGGGAGCTTGCTCATGTTGTCCTTCCTTACAGACCTCAGCACAGTCCTCTTCGATGATGCAGAAGAGGACCTTTTCCAGAGAGGTCAGCGTGACAGCACCGAACCACTGCTGTCCCCGGGACCGGTCTTTGCATGGATGGGACGCTCCAGGCTTTCGGACCCTCCTGAGCCCCCCCATCATGCCACAGTGCCACGGAGTGCCAGTGCTCCCAGCCCCACCATCAGCTATCTTCCGGTCACTCTGTCTAGGAAATGGAGCCCCTACATACAAAACCACCTCTACATGGTTCCCAAGAGGATGGAGACAGAGCAGACCAAGCAGAAGAAGACGTCCCACTTTTCCGGGCTGCAGAGGGCTGAGAAGGATGCCTGGCGTCCTCGCGGTTACGAGGAATGCATTTATTGCTCAGGATGCTGGAGTGTGCCAAGCGGAAGCTTCTGTTCCTCTAAGGCCAGCTCACATGACGTCAGCTCCCTCCGCACAGTGGACTACGTGCCAAGGCACCTCCGACCATCTGAGCAGGAACTCTGGGGATCCCATATGCTGAATAAGACTCTTCGGCGCCTGTGGGACGTGCCCATGCTGGTCCGGCAGTCCTTGCGGGGGTTCCATCCAGCTCCCCCACCACCCTCGGCCGTACATCTGCTCACAGCCCTCTACCTGGCAAGGATAAAGCTTCTGTTCCTCAACCAGTTGGTCCTCATCGTGCTAGAGACCCGAAGGCAGCTGGTGGTGCACGTCCGAATGATGGTCACGCAGGGCGGCGGGGTCGTCCCAGGCGGGCAGTGCAGCCGCTACGGGTGTTCGTGCCGGTCTCTCCCCCGCTTCTGAGACGGTCGACGGAGGAGTCCACGGCCATACCTCAGGCTGAGGAGGAAGCCCAGAATCAGAAGGCTTCCGCCAAAGAAATCCCCAACACCCCCAGAGGGACTTGCTCACTCTTTGCACACACAAGCTTTAGAAAGCCCCTGCGTTGTGATGGAAAAAAACCACAAAGCCATTTGGCAAAGGACGCTCTGCAGGACCGAGTTTCTGCTGTGGTTTGCTACTCCCAAGACGTCAGCCACCAACCAGGAAGAGTCACCCTTTCCAGTGCTCTCCCATCTGGGCTGAGAACAGGGTGGCTCCATTCCCAAGACCTTCCCTTTGCGGAGCAGGCCATTCTGGTTCCTCGAAGCCTCGAGGTGACACCCAGAATCCGTTGTGTGGGATTGCCCACAGCACTGGTCTTTGTGCTGCTTCTTCCAAGGAATGGCTCCACCAATTCCCGGTTCTACCACTTGCAGCACCCAAGCCACTGCGGTCCGCTTTGTCGCAAGATGCACCCTGTTCCTTTCAAAGGAGATCCAGGCGGAGTTGCAGCGGCACCTTAAAAGGAAGCAGTTGCAGCACAACTGGGGGCTGCCAGGCCTGGGGCAGCGTTCCCTTTCCTGCATTCTCATGAAGGTCCCCCGACTCAAACACCAAAGGCCGGGGGGGGGGGGGGCACAGGAGTGTAAACATTCACCAGATTAAATTCTGCTTCTTTGGTCGAGAAACAAGGCAAAAGCTGGAGTTCAAGATGCAGAAAAGGGCCATCCCCCAGAGATGGGGGTAGAGAATGTGAAATGCCAGCTGGCTAAGAGATCTCTGGAGGTTCAGCTGGGAGCCACCCCACTGCTGGTCAGACGCTCGTGGAGCTTCACCTGTGGGAAAAGCCAGAAATCCCTTCATCGATGCAGCGGTTTCTCACCTTTGGCTTGCGCGGGAGATGTGAACCACCTCGAGCCGTCCATCGTTGGGCACCATTTGCCCTCTCTCTGGGGGCTGGGCATGCGCTACGGGTGCGTCTGTGGCGTGATGGCCCCCGAGTCCCCTCCTCAGCCTCTCAGGTCCCCAGGGCAGCCTCTGAACCCAAAGAGGCGAGTCCCCCTTTCCTTCTCCAGCGCGAGTGGCTCGAGGTGGAAGTTCGTATCTGAAAGAAGAGATGCAACATGGGGGGGAGGGGCTCCTGGCTCTCGTTGAAAAATCCCTAAAAGCCTTCCTGCCGCACCCCCATCCCCAGCTGCCTCCTAACCAAAAAGCTAAGATTTGGGTCAACATCTTGAAGGAGGACCTCTTCTTTTTGCCCAGGGACATCCAGAGTAAATTTGAGATCCACCCGCAGAAGGTGAAGCTATGTCAGCAGCGGGGTTTGCCAAAGGGGATCCCGGAGACGTCGAAGTTGGTGCGTCCGGGGTCCAGAAGTGACACCGCTGGGGGGAAAGTGCCAGAAGTGCCCCTCCCCTTGCGGGACAGCAGTCACGTCGTCCCCCCCGAGTCCTGGGCTACAGGGACCCGGAGGAGGGAGCCACGCATCAGGAGAGGAAAGGAACTCGGCCAGTGGCTCCGGTCCCACCGTCCGCCCCCATTCTGGTGGATGGTGGCCCGTCCTCTGTCTCCCGCCACTCCCGTCTGGGGGTGAGAGAATGGGGGACGCCTGAGGGGGGGCGAGAAATGACTGCCCTGGGGACCTGTCTCTGAGGGGGACACAACCGCTCCGGGAGACCAGGAGGGGCGAGCTCACCCCGGGAGCCTGTTGCCCTGGCACGAGCCAGACTCGCCAACCCCACAAGGGCCCGGATGAGACCGTTTCTGTCAGAGGCTCAATTCCAGGAAAGACACTCGGCATGAAGTCTGGGCTCCAGCTGTGGTCGCAGAGCCGGGAGCGGAAAGACAACCTGGGACGGCCCTGCAGAGGGGCCCAAGGGCCGCTGAGCCACACGCCCAGCCGAGAGTGGGCGTCCTGCAGAGACACCTGGAGCAGCCCAACTTCGGTCAGGAAGGAGGTGAAACTGAGCAGCCCAACATCGCACAGGCAAGAGCAGAAGTCGGGCAACCAAACACGGAACAGCCAAGAGCCGGAATCGGGCAGGAGGAAAGGGAAGTCAAAAATCCAAGAATGGCTTCTTGGCAGCACGGAAAAGTGTTTGGAAAGTAAGGCCCGACCTTCAAGTAGCAGGCAAGGGAGTCTGAAAAGCCACGTTTGGAAGAGCCAAGCCGAAGGAGATGAGCCCACCGTAAGGATCAAGGCTTGGCAACGTTGAAAGTCAGGACCCGGGAGAGAGAGAGATGTGGATGCCGCAAGGGCGGTAGATGGGAACCAGTTGCCGAGCGCCCAAATCGTAGTGACGTGAGTGTGGGGCTGCTGCGGCAGCCGTAAGTGTGAGGACCAGCCACAAGTCTTTTTCTCCAGCACCGTCTTAAGTCCAAACTGTCACTAAACGAATGACCATTAAGCGAGGAGTGCCTTTAAATGCGAAATTGTGTCGGATGTCCCGTCTGTGTCTATACAGCAGCTGCCCTGCCAGTTTAGGTGGGAGGGTGGTTTCCTTCTTGGTGGCTCTTTTTTTCCCAAAGAACTTTATTATTTTCCAAAGTATTCTTCAAGGGCATCCACTCCTTCATCCAAAGCAGACAAGAAGCATAAAAATACAACCTTACATCAGGTAAACCCATCCAGTGATGAGGCCGCTACTGTATCCCCTCAGGACTTTTGTGTTCAGTCGTGTGGACTGCGTGTATGTAGTTGCCTTTCTCTTGTCATGTACTCATCTTCCGCTCTGTTTGTGTGTGTGTGTGTCTGTGTGTTTGTGTACACCCAGACTTCCTCATTCTTTGGCATCTTGTAACAATTTATATTTAATTCTTGGTTTCTTGCCTTGCCAAATGAACTCAGAGACAGCCTGCCATTGTTTAAATGGTAAATCTGTTGACAAAATCGGTATAATCTGAAAAAGAGGCAACATCCTAGGCAAAACATTCATCTTAATCACAGAAATTCTCCCCGTAAGAGACTATTGTAGTTTTTCCCATCTTAACAAGTCTTCTTTCACATCATTCCGAATTGTAACGTCGTTATTCTGAAACGACATACTCTTCTCAGTTGATAAAATCACCCCCAAATATCGAACCTTTCTCTCAGTCTTAGACCAGTCTTACTCATCAGCAATTCTTGGTTGGACAAAGTCATATTTTGGGGCAGCATCTTTGTTTTTTGTTTCTTTACTTCCAGCCCTGCCAATGACACAAACTCTCTCGAATTCTTCATGAGATGTTCTACATTATCCAAAGGCTCTTGCAATATCAAAGCATGATGAATAAAGTCCTGTAGAATTTCCTTCATTCTTTCGGCCAATATTGAAGCAAATATTTTAGAGTTGTTATTCAACAGTGAAATGGGTCTATAATTCAGTTTCAGACGCCACTCTCCCCTTTCCTGCTGCCCCAACGCTTCAGACCATCCAGATGCCACAGAGAGTGGTTGGCAGGCAAGCTGACTGGAAGTTCTGGTTCTTTTGCAAGCTTGCTTTTGGGGCTCCAGGTCTAATGGGAGCGATTAAAAGAATGTGCATGGTATCAACGAGTGTTTCTCCACCTCAGCAACCTTAAGATGGGGGGACTTCAACTCCCAGCATTGCCCAGCCAGCATGGGGAACGGCTGGCTGGAGAATCCAGGGAGTTCAAGTCCCCCCATCTTATGGTTGCTGAGGTGGAGAAACACCGAGGTCAAAGACGAAGCGCATCCCGTCTTGTTTCTCGCGGTATCCATTCATCCAAATTGACCAGGAAGGCACAAGGAGACTTTAAGTGCCTTCCGAGGAACGCATTACAAACGCCCCCTGAAGGCAGTCCGTCTAAGGGAAGCTCTGCTTCGTAGCGGGCTAGCGCGTGCTCTCCCGTCTCCTCCACACTTGGAGCCAAAACTAACGCTCGTGAAATACTTGCGCACGGCTTGGATCAGCCTTGTCCTAACCTGGCATTCCTCCCGATAGGCCAGAATTGCCACGCCCAAAACCGCCCGGTTCCAATGGGGACAGACGGATTAAGGAATGTTTGTGGAGAGGTGCCAATATTCGGTCAATTTTTGGGGAGCGGCGGGCGAAAACGGGCTGATTTCTCCAGGAGGGAGCTTTCTCAGACACAGCAGCTCGGAATAACTCTGAGGTTATTTGGGGTTTTACTATATGGGTCTGTTGAGGTTTTCCTACTAACGATTAAGACTGCTATTGTACCTAATCATTTTGGCCTGGGTGAAGAGGTTGTATTTGATTGACTCCTTCACGTGGTTCATGCAAATCGCCTGGGGGGAGGAGGACCTGCCCAGACTTCTCACTTCCTCTTTTTTTTCTCTGCCGGCAATGTAGCCAAGCAAGGCTTGCTCCAAAGGGGAGCTAAGTCCTTTAAATATGTTTTGCTTTTGTTTTGCTTCCGGTAAATAAATTATTTTTATAGAAAAGCTTGGTGTGTGACTTTTTTGACCTCTCCTGGGCTAAAGGCTTTCCCAGCATCTGCCAACAGGGTCTGTTTCGAACACAGCTCGGAATACACGAGTTTAGCATAAAGAAGCACGAGATTGCAAGAGCGTTTATCCCTTGTGTTCAGCCCACAAAATGAGACGATAAAAGGAATCCCGCCCCATCAAGTCCCGCCTACGGCGCCCCAAAGCGGATGCGTTCAACGGCTCGGCCCCAACCACAAGGTGGTGACTGTGGCGGTCCAGCAGCTGCGTTGATATTGCCTGCCATTCCGGAGATAACTTCAAATGACCAAGACCACCCACCTTGGACAGCATTGGTCCAGGATTTATCCCGCCGCCTTCTACGTTACGAAGACTGCGATCAAAACTAAAGCTTACGTTTTACAGTTCTCGGAGCGCACAGCTTTTGCCTTTTGCCAATCTAGCAGAAGAGAGATCCTGGCGTTTCCCATAGCACCCGAACCGTTACCAATCTTGTTTCATACAGGAAAACTTACCGAGGGGTCGTCCCGAGCCGGGAATGAAAAGACCCAGGCAGTGGCTGGAACAGAGGTGGGTTTCTTTCCCAAGAGCAGGTACAGCGCATGCTGGTTGGAAGGCCACCCTGTGGATTTCCCCGCCAGCCAGTTATACGCTGGAGCTTGGCTGTTGCTGTGCTACGGTGTTCCCGCCTCCTCGGAACCTGAGCGAGGTGTAATTCCCCCGGGCTGCAGAGAGGAGGCGCTGTGTGCTCAGGCCCCCTGCTGTTTGCCTTTCCTGCTCCCATGGGCCGAGTTCCCTGCGGGGCTGTGGCTTTGGCCAGGGCCTGGACGGGCCACCTCGGGAGGACATTTTTCTCATCACAATCATGACAAGATTGGCTTAGACTGCCCCATGGGGCAGCCTTTAATCAATCAATCAATCAGTCAATCAACCAATCAATCAATCAATCAATCAATCGTGACTGGGCCAGTCACTCTCTCTCAGCCAAACTCACCCCCCAGGGTTGTGGTTGTGGGGAAAACAGGAGGAGGAAGGAGTATTAGGTACCTTTGCCACCTTGAGTTAGGTATAAAAATAATAACGGCAGAAGGGAAACTAACTAACTACACAAATGAAGGCTAAAATACAATAGAAACAGAATCCTGAAATATAAATATAACATCCAAGATGGGGATATTAAAATGTTCTTCGTTTAAATTCATGTAAGTCACAGAGGCCATGAACTATTATCATCATTATCATTTTATGGATTTATTTCTATTTCCAATTTTGTCACTGCCCATCTCACTCAAGGAGCAAATAAAACGAAGATAAACACAGGTTAAAATACAATAAAAACAGTATACTGAAATATAAAAATAAACCTACAATCCAAGAGGGAGATATTAAAAAGTTCTTAATTTAAGTTCATGTAAGTCACGGGAGCGAAGGAGAAGAAGAAGAAGTGGTGTAATAATAGCTGTTATTATTCTTATTCTGATTCGGTTTTTCTCGCACTTTTCCTAGCCAGAAGTGCAACCACAAGATGGGCTAGAGCAGCCATATAAAGGGCCATCCTAAATTAATCCTTTTTCCTTGGGATCCCCGCTTTTCTGCAGCAGCTCAAGGCTCCCATCACAACAACCCAGCGAGGTGGGCTCAGAAAAAGACTCAGGGAGCTACAACTCCCTGTTAACTCCACAGGCCATCATCCGCAGCCGTGCCTCGCACGGCTGCCCTGAGGAGGGAGCGCCCGGGGCTCGATCGCGGTGCGCTTGCCTTCGTCCTGCGCCACCGCGCAGAACGAGCCCGGACCCGCTACGCTACACCGACCCCTCCGCTGACAGCCGGCCGCCGGGAAGCCTTAAGAAGGCGACGACGCAAGACCTGCATCCGGGACCCCGCCGCGGGCTGCCATGGCAACGCGCCAGCCCCTCCCTGGCATCCCCGCGCGCGCCTCTCTCCCTCCCGCTCTCCCGCTCAGAACCTGCGGAGGGAGGGAGGGGGGAGGAGCGGAATCACGAAGCGCGCTGGAGGAGTTTTGGCCCTCGCCGCCGCCGCAGGCCAAGCGCGCTTTTTCCTCCTGAGCGGGGGAAGCCGGCCCGCCCGCCCGCCCGCCCTTCTTCCGGCACCGACCTCCGAAACACGGCTCCCCGGGGCCTCTTCTCCGCTCTTCGGGAGTCCCCCTCTTCTTGTTTTCATCTTTGGGGCGGGACTCCCGTACGCTGCAATGCGTGCCACGCCCCCTTTGGGGGGCTCGTAGCGCTGTCTGCCGCTGCTGTTTTAGCCGCCGGCAGGCAGCAAATGATTGCCCTGCCTCTTCATAAAAGCAAACCCAGCCATCGCTTCGCCTTTTCAGATCCTTCCCCTTGTCACCTCGGAAGGGAATGGCAGAGGCCCAAGGCAAGATTTAATCGGTAGGGAAACTGAAGGTCTTTTTCACCCAGAGAGGAAGGTGATCACCCAGTCAGACTCCCAAGACCTCAAGAAATCACTCTTTTTTGGTCAAGACTTAACAAAGCCTGACACGACCTAGAATAGGATGTAGAATAAACATACCCCCCGTGTAGAAAGAAGAGGTCCAAACACAGGATTTACTGCAGGGTGATTTTACACCACGGTCGCCACGTGTTGGATCAAAGGCCGGGAAGCATAATTTCACCCCATCAGGATTCACCGTTCAGGAATGGCAGATCCATCTCCACTTGTACAAACTGGAGCACGACTGGCCCAGAGAGAAGGTGCTATGGAAGTCGCCTGTCACATCTTCCGCTCTCGTAGCGCTGCGAAGGGAAGACAAAGCTTCCACTCGCGTCTTACTCCTGCAGAGTAGAGCAACCCAATCAAGGTTAAACTACCCAGGTTAGCCTAGAGAATGCGTGCCAATGGTGGGTCTGTAACTTCCCTGGGACGTTTTTTTAAGACCTTGTGGTAAGAACTCGGCCCCTGTGAACCAGAGGCTTTTCTGTCCCTGGCATACCCCAGGTTTCAAATAGTTCCCCCCCTTGAATACCCCAGGTTTCAAATAGTCGTTCCCCTTCCTCCTTTCCTCACCCCCCCCCCCAATCTTTAAATCAAGATATATTGATCCCTTTTGGACATTTGGTTGATTTTCATGAACTGGGCCAGCTGGCTCTGAATGAAGTCCCACCCCCAGCCACCCCCCCCCCCCGGCGGGACTAAATTTATTCATTTACAAGGTATTTTAAGATACTCAGTTGCTTCTCCTGAGACAGGCCAGCACTGGGGATTTCACTTGTTTCTTATTAGAATGACTTAGATATTGGAGTTCTGCTTTGTTTGTTTTAGGATTTGGGTGTAAGCATTTAGCATTTTTAATTAAGTTGAATCTGCTTTGGGAAGGGTTTTGTTCTGAAAAGCAGGATAAAAATGTTAAATCCTGATGAAAGGTTAGGACAGGGTTTGAGGGCATAATTGGCGACCCCTGAAATAGTGGGATCTTGGTGTTCCCAGCATTGCAAACTTGAGCTACCCATCTTCTCGGCTATTCTGCCCAAAATAACCTCATTCGGAATTCTAGATCATGCCTGCAAATTACATCAATCCTGGGTAGTTCTAGAGGTAACCTAATCTGCCACCAGAATTAAGTTTGGATCTTCCTCTAGCTCAGGGGAAGCTAGAACTTGCTGGTAAACCAACTCTAGGTTCCTTCCTTGGATAGCTGGTGAACGAGAAAATAGGCTAAGTGAATGAGCAGCTTCACCATTTTTGGTTTCCCCAGGGGGCACTTGGGGGCATTGTCTGCAGGTGGGGACCTAGCCCAGCTGCTCTATGACACGCCCTGGGCATCGGCAGACATCAGGAGACAACTTAGCAGGCCTGGGTCATTTTGTGACCTGCCCTGAGAGGTTCAGCTCTTTGGGTGGCAATCAAGAGACAGCCTGAAATCCATACGTGGATTTCCTTTGTGCAGGTGAAATGGATTTCAGCTTTGGCTGCTCCTGGGAGCCTGGCTTCCTCCTCCTGGCCATGGCCATCCTGGCCTTTGTCCTGTTCCTAACCAGGAAGGTCTTCAATGGCCAATGCTCTGCTGACCTGGAGCGCCTCCAACCTCGGAGGAGCAGCCAAGCCAGGTCCCGAAGGTGGTCTGGAGCCCAGCAGGTGGGTGGATCACTGGCTGGTGGGCTGGGGGCGGTGGTTCTCCCCAAGGATTCAACCAGGGCTGTCCACAGGGTGTGACAAAAGAAATCACGAGACATGGCTGCCATCTTTATACATTTGACCATGCCCTGTGGACACCCTAGAACAGTTGTTCTTGAACCGTTTGACCCCCTGATCCCTTCTCCCGGTCTTGAAGGATGTCATTGGCCCCACAAGAAACCTGTCAGCATCTGTGATTTTCCACAAGGGTCTCAGCAGCGGCAGTCCCAAACTGGACCTTCGACTCACAGACGAGCGATCCCAAATGGCTCCTCCCCCCCCACCCCAGGAATGCCCGATTCCCGCCGTGGGTAATGCCCCCCAGCTCTGCTCCGGGACGGGAGCGGAGGGCATCCAAGGGTTTGGGAGGTCCCTGCACAGGCCGTCTTGCTGAGCACAGAGGCCGATTGGGAGGTGCCTAAAGGGGTGGGGAGCAAAGACAAGCCGTCCTGTGCTCCGAGGGCCACCTTCCTGAAGAGCTCTCGGGGAGGAGGAGGCTGCAAAACTTCAGTCTCGTGGTCTCCCCATCAAAGGTCACTTTTGTTCCTAAGCAAAGTGCTAGGAATGTTTCAACTGCCTCCTGCTGGATTCTTTGCTTGAAACCAGGTTTGCGCAGGTCTTCTGAGCAAATGGCTACGCTTGGCCACCAGGGCCTGTGCTCCAAGCGGTTGACACGGAGAAGACAGAAAGGCAGGCAGGGTCAGGAGAAAAATATAACTGTGGTCAATCTGAATTCGGTGGCTACAGTCAGAGTCTTCTCTTTCAGCACATTCTAGCAACACCCTTAATGTAGCCACCGAATTAACCGGTTTTCTGCCTTGGCCCAATGCACTGAACCTTCAGGTCAATAAAGGGATTGGTTCTGCACAATAGGCTAAACCACAAAAGATCTAATCCAAAGTAACCCAAAGCGGGAAGGGGGGAATATCACTTTTAAAATAAAAATAAAACACTGACAGCTTTGAAGTGGGCTGGGCACGGCAGCATGGATGGCTTTTCCAGCCCTGGGGAGTAAAGGCAGGACCTACTTGAGAAAGCAGCAGAGTGATTAAAACTGAAAAAGAAAAGAAAAAGAAAAAACCCTCTAAATTATATCTATTTTGATCAATTTTATTGAAAAGATCATGTATGTGAAAGGGAGACTACAGAGGCACTTTTGATATACTGCTTTCAACTTCAACATTCTACTCCCATTTTTCAACAAGGGGTGAAAAAGTCAAATGGGGCAGATGCAGGGTCTCTCTGGAAGGCACATCTGCAGCCCGGAGGCCGAGGAGCCTCTGCCCGTCAAGTAACTCCCTCTGCCCTCTCTTCCCAGCAGGGTCCCCCCAACCTCCGAGACCAGGAAGAGGACATCATGGGAATCGTAGAAGGTAACGTGAAGGCACCCCCCCCCCCGTGCCCCCGTGGCCCCGCCAGCCACAGGAAGGGCTCTTCCTCTCCCCTTTTACTCCTTATCCCAGCTCCTGGGGGGTCCCACGGCTGGCTCCCTACAGCCCACCCGGGTGCCCAGACTAAATCCCTGAAGCGCAGAGTAACCAGCCAGGTTCATGCGCTTTATGCCCCAAAGATGTTCAGCAAGGTTAAGGGCGAGATCCTTTCCTGCAGTGGGCAAGTGTAGCCGTGGGAACACAGTCTAAGTAGGACAGGGCTGTGATGCAGGCTGAAGGCTGTCTTCGGACAACATGTATCGCTTGCTTGTGGATATACTCCATTTTCCAGCCCAGAATGGCTGAGGGCTGAGTTCCTTCAAAGTCTTCAACCACTAAGCAACCAAGCCAAGCTACCTCTGACCGTGCTTAGCACGTTCCACAATGCAGCCGCTGGGTCTTCACCTGACCTGCGGAGGTGTGTGGCAGGGACACGCCTGCTGTGGAGGAGGAATCGGTGAATCCTAATTCCTGGCAGGAGCCCAGTCCTCCCTTGACTCTCCTGCTTGATGCTTCTCCCCAAGGCCGCTTCCCCAGATTCCCAAAGACGCAACTTCCCCTCTCCAATGCTGGAAAATGCCCCTTTCTGGACTTGCAGAGCCGGAAGGGAACAGGCACGTGGTTTCTTCCTGCAGAAGGGAGCTCTCTGGCTTCTGGAAGGCCCAAAGGCTGCCTCCAGGGGATGGGGAGCTTGCTCATGTTGTCCTTCCTTACAGACCTCAGCACAGTCCTCTTCGATGATGCAGAAGAGGACCTTTTCCAGAGAGGTCAGCGTGACAGCACCGAACCACTGCTGTCCCCGGGACCGGTCTTTGCATGGATGGGACGCTCCAGGCTTTCGGACCCTCCTGAGCCCCCCCATCATGCCACAGTGCCACGGAGTGCCAGTGCTCCCAGCCCCACCATCAGCTATCTTCCGGTCACTCTGTCTAGGAAATGGAGCCCCTACATACAAAACCACCTCTACATGGTTCCCAAGAGGATGGAGACAGAGCAGACCAAGCAGAAGAAGACGTCCCACTTTTCCGGGCTGCAGAGGGCTGAGAAGGATGCCTGGCGTCCTCGCGGTTACGAGGAACGCATTTATTGCTCAGGATGCTGGAGTGTGCCAAGCGGAAGCTTCTGTTCCTCTAAGGCCAGCTCACATGACGTCAGCTCCCTCCGCACAGTGGACTACGTGCCAAGGCACCTCCGACCATCTGAGCAGGAACTCTGGGGATCCCATATGCTGAATAAGACTCTTCGGCGCCTGTGGGACGTGCCCATGCTGGTCCGGCAGTCCTTGCGGGGGTTCCATCCAGCTCCCCCACCACCCTCGGCCGTACATCTGCTCACAGCCCTCTACCTGGCAAGGATAAAGCTTCTGTTCCTCAACCAGTTGGTCCTCATCGTGCTAGAGACCCGAAGGCAGCTGGTGGTGCACGTCCGAATGATGGTCACGCAGGGCGGCGGGGTCGTCCCAGGCGGGCAGTGCAGCCGCTACGGGTGTTCGTGCCGGTCTCTCCCCCGCTTCTGAGACGGTCGACGGAGGAGTCCACGGCCATACCTCAGGCTGAGGAGGAAGCCCAGAATCAGAAGGCTTCCGCCAAAGAAATCCCCAACACCCCCAGAGGGACTTGCTCACTCTTTGCACACACAAGCTTTAGAAAGCCCCTGCGTTGTGATGGAAAAAAACCACAAAGCCATTTGGCAAAGGACGCTCTGCAGGACCGAGTTTCTGCTGTGGTTTGCTACTCCCAAGACGTCAGCCACCAACCAGGAAGAGTCACCCTTTCCAGTGCTCTCCCATCTGGGCTGAGAACAGGGTGGCTCCATTCCCAAGACCTTCCCTTTGCGGAGCAGGCCATTCTGGTTCCTCGAAGCCTCGAGGTGACACCCAGAATCCGTTGTGTGGGATTGCCCACAGCACTGGTCTTTGTGCTGCTTCTTCCAAGGAATGGCTCCACCAATTCCCGGTTCTACCACTTGCAGCACCCAAGCCACTGCGGTCCGCTTTGTCGCAAGATGCACCCTGTTCCTTTCAAAGGAGATCCAGGCGGAGTTGCAGCGGCACCTTAAAAGGAAGCAGTTGCAGCACAACTGGGGGCTGCCAGGCCTGGGGCAGCGTTCCCTTTCCTGCATTCTCATGAAGGTCCCCCGACTCAAACACCAAAGGCCGGGGGGGGGGGCACAGGAGTGTAAACATTCACCAGATTAAATTCTGCTTCTTTGGTCGAGAAACAAGGCAAAAGCTGGAGTTCAAGATGCAGAAAAGGGCCATCCCCCAGAGATGGGGGTAGAGAATGTGAAATGCCAGCTGGCTAAGAGATCTCTGGAGGTTCAGCTGGGAGCCACCCCACTGCTGGTCAGACGCTCGTGGAGCTTCACCTGTGGGAAAAGCCAGAAATCCCTTCATCGATGCAGCGGTTTCTCACCTTTGGCTTGCGCGGGAGATGTGAACCACCTCGAGCCGTCCATCGTTGGGCACCATTTGCCCTCTCTCTGGGGGCTGGGCATGCGCTACGGGTGCGTCTGTGGCGTGATGGCCCCCGAGTCCCCTCCTCAGCCTCTCAGGTCCCCAGGGCAGCCTCTGAACCCAAAGAGGCGAGTCCCCCTTTCCTTCTCCAGCGCGAGTGGCTCGAGGTGGAAGTTCGTATCTGAAAGAAGAGATGCAACATGGGGGGGAGGGGCTCCTGGCTCTCGTTGAAAAATCCCTAAAAGCCTTCCTGCCGCACCCCCATCCCCAGCTGCCTCCTAACCAAAAAGCTAAGATTTGGGTCAACATCTTGAAGGAGGACCTCTTCTTTTTGCCCAGGGACATCCAGAGTAAATTTGAGATCCACCCGCAGAAGGTGAAGCTATGTCAGCAGCGGGGTTTGCCAAAGGGGATCCCGGAGACGTCGAAGTTGGTGCGTCCGGGGTCCAGAAGTGACACCGCTGGGGGGAAAGTGCCAGAAGTGCCCCTCCCCTTGCGGGACAGCAGTCACGTCGTCCCCCCCGAGTCCTGGGCTACAGGGACCCGGAGGAGGGAGCCACGCATCAGGAGAGGAAAGGAACTCGGCCAGTGGCTCCGGTCCCACCGTCCGCCCCCATTCTGGTGGATGGTGGCCCGTCCTCTGTCTCCCGCCACTCCCGTCTGGGGGTGAGAGAATGGGGGACGCCTGAGGGGGGGCGAGAAATGACTGCCCTGGGGACCTGTCTCTGAGGGGGACACAACCGCTCCGGGAGACCAGGAGGGGCGAGCTCACCCCGGGAGCCTGTTGCCCTGGCACGAGCCAGACTCGCCAACCCCACAAGGGCCCGGATGAGACCGTTTCTGTCAGAGGCTCAATTCCAGGAAAGACACTCGGCATGAAGTCTGGGCTCCAGCTGTGGTCGCAGAGCCGGGAGCGGAAAGACAACCTGGGACGGCCCTGCAGAGGGGCCCAAGGGCCGCTGAGCCACACGCCCAGCCGAGAGTGGGCGTCCTGCAGAGACACCTGGAGCAGCCCAACTTCGGTCAGGAAGGAGGTGAAACTGAGCAGCCCAACATCGCACAGGCAAGAGCAGAAGTCGGGCAACCAAACACGGAACAGCCAAGAGCCGGAATCGGGCAGGAGGAAAGGGAAGTCAAAAATCCAAGAATGGCTTCTTGGCAGCACGGAAAAGTGTTTGGAAAGTAAGGCCCGACCTTCAAGTAGCAGGCAAGGGAGTCTGAAAAGCCACGTTTGGAAGAGCCAAGCCGAAGGAGATGAGCCCACCGTAAGGATCAAGGCTTGGCAACGTTGAAAGTCAGGACCCGGGAGAGAGAGAGATGTGGATGCCGCAAGGGCGGTAGATGGGAACCAGTTGCCGAGCGCCCAAATCGTAGTGACGTGAGTGTGGGGCTGCTGCGGCAGCCGTAAGTGTGAGGACCAGCCACAAGTCTTTTTCTCCAGCACCGTCTTAAGTCCAAACTGTCACTAAACGAATGACCATTAAGCGAGGAGTGCCTTTAAATGCGAAATTGTGTCGGATGTCCCGTCTGTGTCTATACAGCAGCTGCCCTGCCAGTTTAGGTGGGAGGGTGGTTTCCTTCTTGGTGGCTCTTTTTTTCCCAAAGAACTTTATTATTTTCCAAAGTATTCTTCAAGGGCATCCACTCCTTCATCCAAAGCAGACAAGAAGCATAAAAATACAACCTTACATCAGGTAAACCCATCCAGTGATGAGGCCGCTACTGTATCCCCTCAGGACTTTTGTGTTCAGTCGTGTGGACTGCGTGTATGTAGTTGCCTTTCTCTTGTCATGTACTCATCTTCCGCTCTGTTTGTGTGTGTGTGTGTCTGTGTGTTTGTGTACACCCAGACTTCCTCATTCTTTGGCATCTTGTAACAATTTATATTTAATTCTTGGTTTCTTGCCTTGCCAAATGAACTCAGAGACAGCCTGCCATTGTTTAAATGGTAAATCTGTTGACAAAATCGGTATAATCTGAAAAAGAGGCAACATCCTAGGCAAAACATTCATCTTAATCACAGAAATTCTCCCCGTAAGAGACTATTGTAGTTTTTCCCATCTTAACAAGTCTTCTTTCACATCATTCCGAATTGTAACGTCGTTATTCTGAAACGACATACTCTTCTCAGTTGATAAAATCACCCCCAAATATCGAACCTTTCTCTCAGTCTTAGACCAGTCTTACTCATCAGCAATTCTTGGTTGGACAAAGTCATATTTTGGGGCAGCATCTTTGTTTTTTGTTTCTTTACTTCCAGCCCTGCCAATGACACAAACTCTCTCGAATTCTTCATGAGATGTTCTACATTATCCAAAGGCTCTTGCAATATCAAAGCATGATGAATAAAGTCCTGTAGAATTTCCTTCATTCTTTCGGCCAATATTGAAGCAAATATTTTAGAGTTGTTATTCAACAGTGAAATGGGTCTATAATTCAGTTTCAGACGCCACTCTCCCCTTTCCTGCTGCCCCAACGCTTCAGACCATCCAGATGCCACAGAGAGTGGTTGGCAGGCAAGCTGACTGGAAGTTCTGGTTCTTTTGCAAGCTTGCTTTTGGGGCTCCAGGTCTAATGGGAGCAATTAAAAGAATGTGCATGGTATCAACGAGTGTTTCTCCACCTCAGCAACCTTAAGATGGGGGGACTTCAACTCCCAGCATTGCCCAGCCAGCATGGGGAACGGCTGGCTGGAGAATCCAGGGAGTTCAAGTCCCCCCATCTTATGGTTGCTGAGGTGGAGAAACACCGAGGTCAAAGACGAAGCGCATCCCGTCTTGTTTCTCGCGGTATCCATTCATCCAAATTGACCAGGAAGGCACAAGGAGACTTTAAGTGCCTTCCGAGGAACGCATTACAAACGCCCCCTGAAGGCAGTCCGTCTAAGGGAAGCTCTGCTTCGTAGCGGGCTAGCGCGTGCTCTCCCGTCTCCTCCACACTTGGAGCCAAAACTAACGCTCGTGAAATACTTGCGCACGGCTTGGATCAGCCTTGTCCTAACCTGGCATTCCTCCCGATAGGCCAGAATTGCCACGCCCAAAACCGCCCGGTTCCAATGGGGACAGACGGATTAAGGAATGTTTGTGGAGAGGTGCCAATATTCGGTCAATTTTTGGGGAGCGGCGGGCGAAAACGGGCTGATTTCTCCAGGAGGGAGCTTTCTCAGACACAGCAGCTCGGAATAACTCTGAGGTTATTTGGGGTTTTACTATATGGGTCTGTTGAGGTTTTCCTACTAACGATTAAGACTGCTATTGTACCTAATCATTTTGGCCTGGGTGAAGAGGTTGTATTTGATTGACTCCTTCACGTGGTTCATGCAAATCGCCTGGGGGGAGGAGGACCTGCCCAGACTTCTCACTTCCTCTTTTTTTTCTCTGCCGGCAATGTAGCCAAGCAAGGCTTGCTCCAAAGGGGAGCTAAGTCCTTTAAATATGTTTTGCTTTTGTTTTGCTTCCGGTAAATAAATTATTTTTATAGAAAAGCTTGGTGTGTGACTTTTTTGACCTCTCCTGGGCTAAAGGCTTTCCCAGCATCTGCCAACAGGGTCTGTTTCGAACACAGCTCGGAATACACGAGTTTAGCATAAAGAAGCACGAGATTGCAAGAGCGTTTATCCCTTGTGTTCAGCCCACAAAATGAGACGATAAAAGGAATCCCGCCCCATCAAGTCCCGCCTACGGCGCCCCAAAGCGGATGCGTTCAACGGCTCGGCCCCAACCACAAGGTGGTGACTGTGGCGGTCCAGCAGCTGCGTTGATATTGCCTGCCATTCCGGAGATAACTTCAAATGACCAAGACCACCCACCTTGGACAGCATTGGTCCAGGATTTATCCCGCCGCCTTCTACGTTACGAAGACTGCGATCAAAACTAAAGCTTACGTTTTACAGTTCTCGGAGCGCACAGCTTTTGCCTTTTGCCAATCTAGCAGAAGAGAGATCCTGGCGTTTCCCATAGCACCCGAACCGTTACCAATCTTGTTTCATACAGGAAAACTTACCGAGGGGTCGTCCCGAGCCGGGAATGAAAAGACCCAGGCAGTGGCTGGAACAGAGGTGGGTTTCTTTCCCAAGAGCAGGTACAGCGCATGCTGGTTGGAAGGCCACCCTGTGGATTTCCCCGCCAGCCAGTTATACGCTGGAGCTTGGCTGTTGCTGTGCTACGGTGTTCCCGCCTCCTCGGAACCTGAGCGAGGTGTAATTCCCCCGGGCTGCAGAGAGGAGGCGCTGTGTGCTCAGGCCCCCTGCTGTTTGCCTTTCCTGCTCCCATGGGCCGAGTTCCCTGCGGGGCTGTGGCTTTGGCCAGGGCCTGGACGGGCCACCTCGGGAGGACATTTTTCTCATCACAATCATGACAAGATTGGCTTAGACTGCCCCATGGGGCAGCCTTTAATCAATCAATCAGTCAATCAACCAATCAATCAATCAATCAATCAATCGTGACTGGGCCAGTCACTCTCTCTCAGCCAAACTCACCCCCCAGGGTTGTGGTTGTGGGGAAAACAGGAGGAGGAAGGAGTATTAGGTACCTTTGCCACCTTGAGTTAGGTATAAAAATAATAACGGCAGAAGGGAAACTAACTAACTACACAAATGAAGGCTAAAATACAATAGAAACAGAATCCTGAAATATAAATATAACATCCAAGATGGGGATATTAAAATATTCTTCGTTTAAATTCATGTAAGTCACAGAGGCCATGAACTATTATCATCATTATCATTTTATGGATTTATTTCTATTTCCAATTTTGTCACTGCCCATCTCACTCAAGGAGCAAATAAAACGAAGATAAACACAGGTTAAAATACAATAAAAACAGTATACTGAAATATAAAAATAAACCTACAATCCAAGAGGGAGATATTAAAAAGTTCTTAATTTAAGTTCATGTAAGTCACGGGAGCGAAGGAGAAGAAGAAGAAGTGGTGTAATAATAGCTGTTATTATTCTTATTCTGATTCGGTTTTTCTCGCACTTTTCCTAGCCAGAAGTGCAACCACAAGATGGGCTAGAGCAGCCATATAAAGGGCCATCCTAAATTAATCCTTTTTCCTTGGGATCCCCGCTTTTCTGCAGCAGCTCAAGGCTCCCATCACAACAACCCAGCGAGGTGGGCTCAGAAAAAGACTCAGGGAGCTACAACTCCCTGTTAACTCCACAGGCCATCATCCGCAGCCGTGCCTCGCACGGCTGCCCTGAGGAGGGAGCGCCCGGGGCTCGATCGCGGTGCGCTTGCCTTCGTCCTGCGCCACCGCGCAGAACGAGCCCGGACCCGCTACGCTACACCGACCCCTCCGCTGACAGCCGGCCGCCGGGAAGCCTTAAGAAGGCGACGACGCAAGACCTGCATCCGGGACCCCGCCGCGGGCTGCCATGGCAACGCGCCAGCCCCTCCCTGGCATCCCCGCGCGCGCCTCTCTCCCTCCCGCTCTCCCGCTCAGAACCTGCGGAGGGAGGGAGGGAGGGGGGAGGAGCGGAATCACGAAGCGCGCTGGAGGAGTTTTGGCCCTCGCCGCCGCCGCAGGGCAAGCGCGCTTTTTCCTCCTGAGCGGGGGAAGCCGGCCCGCCCGCCCGCCCGCCCGCCCGCCCTTCTTCCGGCACCGACCTCCGAAACACGGCTCCCCGGGGCCTCTTCTCCGCTCTTCGGGAGTCCCCCTCTTCTTGTTTTCATCTTTGGGGCGGGACTCCCGTACGCTGCAATGCGTGCCACGCCCCCTTTGGGGGGCTCGTAGCGCTGTCTGCCGCTGCTGTTTTAGCCGCGGCAGGCAGCAAATGATTGCCCTGCCTCTTCATAAAAGCAAACCCAGCCATCGCTTCGCCTTTTCAGATCCTTCCCCTTGTCACCTCGGAAGGGAATGGCAGAGGCCCAAGGCAAGATTTAATCGGTAGGGAAACTGAAGGTCTTTTTCACCCAGAGAGGAAGGTGATCACCCAGTCAGACTCCCAAGACCTCAAGAAATCACTCTTTTTTGGTCAAGACTTAACAAAGCCTGACACGACCTAGAATAGGATGTAGAATAAACATACCCCCCGTGTAGAAAGAAGAGGTCCAAACACAGGATTTACTGCAGGGTGATTTTACACCACGGTCGCCACGTGTTGGATCAAAGGCCGGGAAGCATAATTTCACCCCATCAGGATTCACCGTTCAGGAATGGCAGATCCATCTCCACTTGTACAAACTGGAGCACGACTGGCCCAGAGAGAAGGTGCTATGGAAGTCGCCTGTCACATCTTCCGCTCTCGTAGCGCTGCGAAGGGAAGACAAAGCTTCCACTCGCGTCTTACTCCTGCAGAGTAGAGCAACCCAATCAAGGTTAAACTACCCAGGTTAGCCTAGAGAATGCGTGCCAATGGTGGGTCTGTAACTTCCCTGGGACGTTTTTTTAAGACCTTGTGGTAAGAACTCGGCCCCTGTGAACCAGAGGCTTTTCTGTCCCTGGCATACCCCAGGTTTCAAATAGTTCCCCCCCTTGAATACCCCAGGTTTCAAATAGTCGTTCCCCTTCCTCCTTTCCTCACCCCCCCCCCCCAATCTTTAAATCAAGATATATTGATCCCTTTTGGACATTTGGTTGATTTTCATGAACTGGGCCAGCTGGCTCTGAATGAAGTCCCACCCCCAGCCACCCCCCCCCCCCGGCGGGACTAAATGTATTCATTTACAAGGTATTTTAAGATACTCAGTTGCTTCTCCTGAGACAGGCCAGCACTGGGGATTTCACTTGTTTCTTATTAGAATGACTTAGATATTGGAGTTCTGCTTTGTTTGTTTTAGGATTTGGGTGTAAGCATTTAGCATTTTTAATTAAGTTGAATCTGCTTTGGGAAGGGTTTTGTTCTGAAAAGCAGGATAAAAATGTTAAATCCTGATGAAAGGTTAGGACAGGGTTTGAGGGCATAATTGGCGACCCCTGAAATAGTGGGATCTTGGTGTTCCCAGCATTGCAAACTTGAGCTACCCATCTTCTCGGCTATTCTGCCCAAAATAACCTCATTCGGAATTCTAGATCATGCCTGCAAATTACATCAATCCTGGGTAGTTCTAGAGGTAACCTAATCTGCCACCAGAATTAAGTTTGGATCTTCCTCTAGCTCAGGGGAAGCTAGAACTTGCTGGTAAACCAACTCTAGGTTCCTTCCTTGGATAGCTGGTGAACGAGAAAATAGGCTAAGTGAATGAGCAGCTTCACCATTTTTGGTTTCCCCAGGGGGCACTTGGGGGCATTGTCTGCAGGTGGGGACCTAGCCCAGCTGCTCTATGACACGCCCTGGGCATCGGCAGACATCAGGAGACAACTTAGCAGGCCTGGGTCATTTTGTGACCTGCCCTGAGAGGTTCAGCTCTTTGGGTGGCAATCAAGAGACAGCCTGAAATCCATACGTGGATTTCCTTTGTGCAGGTGAAATGGATTTCAGCTTTGGCTGCTCCTGGGAGCCTGGCTTCCTCCTCCTGGCCATGGCCATCCTGGCCTTTGTCCTGTTCCTAACCAGGAAGGTCTTCAATGGCCAATGCTCTGCTGACCTGGAGCGCCTCCAACCTCGGAGGAGCAGCCAAGCCAGGTCCCGAAGGTGGTCTGGAGCCCAGCAGGTGGGTGGATCACTGGCTGGTGGGCTGGGGGCGGTGGTTCTCCCCAAGGATTCAACCAGGGCTGTCCACAGGGTGTGACAAAAGAAATCACGAGACATGGCTGCCATCTTTATACATTTGACCATGCCCTGTGGACACCCTAGAACAGTTGTTCTTGAACCGTTTGACCCCCTGATCCCTTCTCCCGGTCTTGAAGGATGTCATTGGCCCCACAAGAAACCTGTCAGCATCTGTGATTTTCCACAAGGGTCTCAGCAGCGGCAGTCCCAAACTGGACCTTCGACTCACAGACGAGCGATCCCAAATGGCTCCTCCCCCCCCACCCCAGGAATGCCCGATTCCCGCCGTGGGTAATGCCCCCCAGCTCTGCTCCGGGACGGGAGCGGAGGGCATCCAAGGGTTTGGGAGGTCCCTGCACAGGCCGTCTTGCTGAGCACAGAGGCCGATTGGGAGGTGCCTAAAGGGGTGGGGAGCAAAGACAAGCCGTCCTGTGCTCCGAGGGCCACCTTCCTGAAGAGCTCTCGGGGAGGAGGAGGCTGCAAAACTTCAGTCTCGTGGTCTCCCCATCAAAGGTCACTTTTGTTCCTAAGCAAAGTGCTAGGAATGTTTCAACTGCCTCCTGCTGGATTCTTTGCTTGAAACCAGGTTTGCGCAGGTCTTCTGAGCAAATGGCTACGCTTGGCCACCAGGGCCTGTGCTCCAAGCGGTTGACACGGAGAAGACAGAAAGGCAGGCAGGGTCAGGAGAAAAATATAACTGTGGTCAATCTGAATTCGGTGGCTACAGTCAGAGTCTTCTCTTTCAGCACATTCTAGCAACACCCTTAATGTAGCCACCGAATTAACCGGTTTTCTGCCTTGGCCCAATGCACTGAACCTTCAGGTCAATAAAGGGATTGGTTCTGCACAATAGGCTAAACCACAAAAGATCTAATCCAAAGTAACCCAAAGCGGGAAGGGGGGAATATCACTTTTAAAATAAAAATAAAACACTGACAGCTTTGAAGTGGGCTGGGCACGGCAGCATGGATGGCTTTTCCAGCCCTGGGGAGTAAAGGCAGGACCTACTTGAGAAAGCAGCAGAGTGATTAAAACTGAAAAAGAAAAGAAAAAGAAAAAACCCTCTAAATTATATCTATTTTGATCAATTTTATTGAAAAGATCATGTATGTGAAAGGGAGACTACAGAGGCACTTTTGATATACTGCTTTCAACTTCAACATTCTACTCCCATTTTTCAACAAGGGGTGAAAAAGTCAAATGGGGCAGATGCAGGGTCTCTCTGGAAGGCACATCTGCAGCCCGGAGGCCGAGGAGCCTCTGCCCGTCAAGTAACTCCCTCTGCCCTCTCTTCCCAGCAGGGTCCCCCCAACCTCCGAGACCAGGAAGAGGACATCATGGGAATCGTAGAAGGTAACGTGAAGGCACACACACACACACACCCCGTGCCCCCGTGGCCCCGCCAGCCACAGGAAGGGCTCTTCCTCTCCCCTTTTACTCCTTATCCCAGCTCCTGGGGGGTCCCACGGCTGGCTCCCTACAGCCCACCCGGGTGCCCAGACTAAATCCCTGAAGCGCAGAGTAACCAGCCAGGTTCATGCGCTTTATGCCCCAAAGATGTTCAGCAAGGTTAAGGGCGAGATCCTTTCCTGCAGTGGGCAAGTGTAGCCGTGGGAACACAGTCTAAGTAGGACAGGGCTGTGATGCAGGCTGAAGGCTGTCTTCGGACAAGATGTATCGCTTGCTTGTGGATATACTCCATTTTCCAGCCCAGAATGGCTGAGGGCTGAGTTCCTTCAAAGTCTTCAACCACTAAGCAACCAAGCCAAGCTACCTCTGACCGTGCTTAGCACGTTCCACAATGCAGCCGCTGGGTCTTCACCTGACCTGCGGAGGTGTGTGGCAGGGACACGCCTGCTGTGGAGGAGGAATCGGTGAATCCTAATTCCTGGCAGGAGCCCAGTCCTCCCTTGACTCTCCTGCTTGATGCTTCTCCCCAAGGCCGCTTCCCCAGATTCCCAAAGACGCAACTTCCCCTCTCCAATGCTGGAAAATGCCCTTTTCTGGACTTGCAGAGCCGGAAGGGAACAGGCACGTGGTTTCTTCCTGCAGAAGGGAGCTCTCTGGCTTCTGGAAGGCCCAAAGGCTGCCTCCAGGGGATGGGGAGCTTGCTCATGTTGTCCTTCCTTACAGACCTCAGCACAGTCCTCTTCGATGATGCAGAAGAGGACCTTTTCCAGAGAGGTCAGCGTGACAGCACCGAACCACTGCTGTCCCCGGGACCGGTCTTTGCATGGATGGGACGCTCCAGGCTTTCGGACCCTCCTGAGCCCCCCCATCATGCCACAGTGCCACGGAGTGCCAGTGCTCCCAGCCCCACCATCAGCTATCTTCCGGTCACTCTGTCTAGGAAATGGAGCCCCTACATACAAAACCACCTCTACATGGTTCCCAAGAGGATGGAGACAGAGCAGACCAAGCAGAAGAAGACGTCCCACTTTTCCGGGCTGCAGAGGGCTGAGAAGGATGCCTGGCGTCCTCGCGGTTACGAGGAACGCATTTATTGCTCAGGATGCTGGAGTGTGCCAAGCGGAAGCTTCTGTTCCTCTAAGGCCAGCTCACATGACGTCAGCTCCCTCCGCACAGTGGACTACGTGCCAAGGCACCTCCGACCATCTGAGCAGGAACTCTGGGGATCCCATATGCTGAATAAGACTCTTCGGCGCCTGTGGGACGTGCCCATGCTGGTCCGGCAGTCCTTGCGGGGGTTCCATCCAGCTCCCCCACCACCCTCGGCCGTACATCTGCTCACAGCCCTCTACCTGGCAAGGATAAAGCTTCTGTTCCTCAACCAGTTGGTCCTCATCGTGCTAGAGACCCGAAGGCAGCTGGTGGTGCACGTCCGAATGATGGTCACGCAGGGCGGCGGGGTCGTCCCAGGCGGGCAGTGCAGCCGCTACGGGTGTTCGTGCCGGTCTCTCCCCCGCTTCTGAGACGGTCGACGGAGGAGTCCACGGCCATACCTCAGGCTGAGGAGGAAGCCCAGAATCAGAAGGCTTCCGCCAAAGAAATCCCCAACACCCCCAGAGGGACTTGCTCACTCTTTGCACACACAAGCTTTAGAAAGCCCCTGCGTTGTGATGGAAAAAAACCACAAAGCCATTTGGCAAAGGACGCTCTGCAGGACCGAGTTTCTGCTGTGGTTTGCTACTCCCAAGACGTCAGCCACCAACCAGGAAGAGTCACCCTTTCCAGTGCTCTCCCATCTGGGCTGAGAACAGGGTGGCTCCATTCCCAAGACCTTCCCTTTGCGGAGCAGGCCATTCTGGTTCCTCGAAGCCTCGAGGTGACACCCAGAATCCGTTGTGTGGGATTGCCCACAGCACTGGTCTTTGTGCTGCTTCTTCCAAGGAATGGCTCCACCAATTCCCGGTTCTACCACTTGCAGCACCCAAGCCACTGCGGTCCGCTTTGTCGCAAGATGCACCCTGTTCCTTTCAAAGGAGATCCAGGCGGAGTTGCAGCGGCACCTTAAAAGGAAGCAGTTGCAGCACAACTGGGGGCTGCCAGGCCTGGGGCAGCGTTCCCTTTCCTGCATTCTCATGAAGGTCCCCCGACTCAAACACCAAAGGCCGGGGGGGGGGGCACAGGAGTGTAAACATTCACCAGATTAAATTCTGCTTCTTTGGTCGAGAAACAAGGCAAAAGCTGGAGTTCAAGATGCAGAAAAGGGCCATCCCCCAGAGATGGGGGTAGAGAATGTGAAATGCCAGCTGGCTAAGAGATCTCTGGAGGTTCAGCTGGGAGCCACCCCACTGCTGGTCAGACGCTCGTGGAGCTTCACCTGTGGGAAAAGCCAGAAATCCCTTCATCGATGCAGCGGTTTCTCACCTTTGGCTTGCGCGGGAGATGTGAACCACCTCGAGCCGTCCATCGTTGGGCACCATTTGCCCTCTCTCTGGGGGCTGGGCATGCGCTACGGGTGCGTCTGTGGCGTGATGGCCCCCGAGTCCCCTCCTCAGCCTCTCAGGTCCCCAGGGCAGCCTCTGAACCCAAAGAGGCGAGTCCCCCTTTCCTTCTCCAGCGCGAGTGGCTCGAGGTGGAAGTTCGTATCTGAAAGAAGAGATGCAACATGGGGGGAGGGGCTCCTGGCTCTCGTTGAAAAATCCCTAAAAGCCTTCCTGCCGCACCCCCATCCCCAGCTGCCTCCTAACCAAAAAGCTAAGATTTGGGTCAACATCTTGAAGGAGGACCTCTTCTTTTTGCCCAGGGACATCCAGAGTAAATTTGAGATCCACCCGCAGAAGGTGAAGCTATGTCAGCAGCGGGGTTTGCCAAAGGGGATCCCGGAGACGTCGAAGTTGGTGCGTCCGGGGTCCAGAAGTGACACCGCTGGGGGGAAAGTGCCAGAAGTGCCCCTCCCCTTGCGGGACAGCAGTCACGTCGTCCCCCCCGAGTCCTGGGCTACAGGGACCCGGAGGAGGGAGCCACGCATCAGGAGAGGAAAGGAACTCGGCCAGTGGCTCCGGTCCCACCGTCCGCCCCCATTCTGGTGGATGGTGGCCCGTCCTCTGTCTCCCGCCACTCCCGTCTGGGGGTGAGAGAATGGGGGACGCCTGAGGGGGGACGAGAAATGACTGCCCTGGGGACCTGTCTCTGAGGGGGACACAACCGCTCCGGGAGACCAGGAGGGGCGAGCTCACCCCGGGAGCCTGTTGCCCTGGCACGAGCCAGACTCGCCAACCCCACAAGGGCCCGGATGAGACCATTTCTGTCAGAGGCTCAATTCCAGGAAAGACACTCGGCATGAAGTCTGGGCTCCAGCTGTGGTCGCAGAGCCGGGAGCGGAAAGACAACCTGGGACGGCCCTGCAGAGGGGCCCAAGGGCCGCTGAGCCACACGCCCAGCCGAGAGTGGGCGTCCTGCAGAGACACCTGGAGCAGCCCAACTTCGGTCAGGAAGGAGGTGAAACTGAGCAGCCCAACATCGCACAGGCAAGAGCAGAAGTCGGGCAACCAAACACGGAACAGCCAAGAGCCGGAATCGGGCAGGAGGAAAGGGAAGTCAAAAATCCAAGAATGGCTTCTTGGCAGCACGGAAAAGTGTTTGGAAAGTAAGGCCCGACCTTCAAGTAGCAGGCAAGGGAGTCTGAAAAGCCACGTTTGGAAGAGCCAAGCCGAAGGAGATGAGCCCACCGTAAGGATCAAGGCTTGGCAACGTTGAAAGTCAGGACCCGGGAGAGAGAGAGATGTGGATGCCGCAAGGGCGGTAGATGGGAACCAGTTGCCGAGCGCCCAAATCGTAGTGACGTGAGTGTGGGGCTGCTGCGGCAGCCGTAAGTGTGAGGACCAGCCACAAGTCTTTTTCTCCAGCACCGTCTTAAGTCCAAACTGTCACTAAACGAATGACCATTAAGCGAGGAGTGCCTTTAAATGCGAAATTGTGTCGGATGTCCCGTCTGTGTCTATACAGCAGCTGCCCTGCCAGTTTAGGTGGGAGGGTAGTTTCCTTCTTGGTGGCTCTTTTTTTCCCAAAGAACTTTATTATTTTCCAAAGTATTCTTCAAGGGCATCCACTCCTTCATCCAAAGCAGACAAGAAGCATAAAAATACAACCTTACATCAGGTAAACCCATCCAGTGATGAGGCCGCTACTGTATCCCCTCAGGACTTTTGTGTTCAGTCGTGTGGACTGCGTGTATGTAGTTGCCTTTCTCTTGTCATGTACTCATCTTCCGCTCTGTTTGTGTGTGTGTGTGTCTGTGTGTTTGTGTACACCCAGACTTCCTCATTCTTTGGCATCTTGTAACAATTTATATTTAATTCTTGGTTTCTTGCCTTGCCAAATGAACTCAGAGACAGCCTGCCATTGTTTAAATGGTAAATCTGTTGACAAAATCGGTATAATCTGAAAAAGAGGCAACATCCTAGGCAAAACATTCATCTTAATCACAGAAATTCTCCCCGTAAGAGACTATTGTAGTTTTTCCCATCTTAACAAGTCTTCTTTCACATCATTCCGAATTGTAACGTCGTTATTCTGAAACGACATACTCTTCTCAGTTGATAAAATCACCCCCAAATATCGAACCTTTCTCTCAGTCTTAGACCAGTCTTACTCATCAGCAATTCTTGGTTGGACAAAGTCATATTTTGGGGCAGCATCTTTGTTTTTTGTTTCTTTACTTCCAGCCCTGCCAATGACACAAACTCTCTCGAATTCTTCATGAGATGTTCTACATTATCCAAAGGCTCTTGCAATATCAAAGCATGATGAATAAAGTCCTGTAGAATTTCCTTCATTCTTTCGGCCAATATTGAAGCAAATATTTTAGAGTTGTTATTCAACAGTGAAATGGGTCTATAATTCAGTTTCAGACGCCACTCTCCCCTTTCCTGCTGCCCCAACGCTTCAGACCATCCAGATGCCACAGAGAGTGGTTGGCAGGCAAGCTGACTGGAAGTTCTGGTTCTTTTGCAAGCTTGCTTTTGGGGCTCCAGGTCTAATGGGAGCGATTAAAAGAATGTGCATGGTATCAACGAGTGTTTCTCCACCTCAGCAACCTTAAGATGGGGGGACTTCAACTCCCAGCATTGCCCAGCCAGCATGGGGAACGGCTGGCTGGAGAATCCAGGGAGTTCAAGTCCCCCCATCTTATGGTTGCTGAGGTGGAGAAACACCGAGGTCAAAGACGAAGCGCATCCCGTCTTGTTTCTCGCGGTATCCATTCATCCAAATTGACCAGGAAGGCACAAGGAGACTTTAAGTGCCTTCCGAGGAACGCATTACAAACGCCCCCTGAAGGCAGTCCGTCTAAGGGAAGCTCTGCTTCGTAGCGGGCTAGCGCGTGCTCTCCCGTCTCCTCCACACTTGGAGCCAAAACTAACGCTCGTGAAATACTTGCGCACGGCTTGGATCAGCCTTGTCCTAACCTGGCATTCCTCCCGATAGGCCAGAATTGCCACGCCCAAAACCGCCCGGTTCCAATGGGGACAGACGGATTAAGGAATGTTTGTGGAGAGGTGCCAATATTCGGTCAATTTTTGGGGAGCGGCGGGCGAAAACGGGCTGATTTCTCCAGGAGGGAGCTTTCTCAGACACAGCAGCTCGGAATAACTCTGAGGTTATTTGGGGTTTTACTATATGGGTCTGTTGAGGTTTTCCTACTAACGATTAAGACTGCTATTGTACCTAATCATTTTGGCCTGGGTGAAGAGGTTGTATTTGATTGACTCCTTCACGTGGTTCATGCAAATCGCCTGGGGGGAGGAGGACCTGCCCAGACTTCTCACTTCCTCTTTTTTTTCTCTGCCGGCAATGTAGCCAAGCAAGGCTTGCTCCAAAGGGGAGCTAAGTCCTTTAAATATGTTTTGCTTTTGTTTTGCTTCCGGTAAATAAATTATTTTTATAGAAAAGCTTGGTGTGTGACTTTTTTGACCTCTCCTGGGCTAAAGGCTTTCCCAGCATCTGCCAACAGGGTCTGTTTCGAACACAGCTCGGAATACACGAGTTTAGCATAAAGAAGCACGAGATTGCAAGAGCGTTTATCCCTTGTGTTCAGCCCACAAAATGAGACGATAAAAGGAATCCCGCCCCATCAAGTCCCGCCTACGGCGCCCCAAAGCAGATGCGTTCAACGGCTCGGCCCCAACCACAAGGTGGTGACTGTGGCGGTCCAGCAGCTGCGTTGATATTGCCTGCCATTCCGGAGATAACTTCAAATGACCAAGACCACCCACCTTGGACAGCATTGGTCCAGGATTTATCCCGCCGCCTTCTACGTTACGAAGACTGCGATCAAAACTAAAGCTTACGTTTTACAGTTCTCGGAGCGCACAGCTTTTGCCTTTTGCCAATCTAGCAGAAGAGAGATCCTGGCGTTTCCCATAGCACCCGAACCGTTACCAATCTTGTTTCATACAGGAAAACTTACCGAGGGGTCGTCCCGAGCCGGGAATGAAAAGACCCAGGCAGTGGCTGGAACAGAGGTGGGTTTCTTTCCCAAGAGCAGGTACAGCGCATGCTGGTTGGAAGGCCACCCTGTGGATTTCCCCGCCAGCCAGTTATACGCTGGAGCTTGGCTGTTGCTGTGCTACGGTGTTCCCGCCTCCTCGGAACCTGAGCGAGGTGTAATTCCCCCGGGCTGCAGAGAGGAGGCGCTGTGTGCTCAGGCCCCCTGCTGTTTGCCTTTCCTGCTCCCATGGGCCGAGTTCCCTGCGGGGCTGTGGCTTTGGCCAGGGCCTGGACGGGCCACCTCGGGAGGACATTTTTCTCATCACAATCATGACAAGATTGGCTTAGACTGCCCCATGGGGCAGCCTTTAATCAATCAATCAATCAGTCAATCAACCAATCAATCAATCAATCAATCAATCGTGACTGGGCCAGTCACTCTCTCTCAGCCAAACTCACCCCCCAGGGTTGTGGTTGTGGGGAAAACAGGAGGAGGAAGGAGTATTAGGTACCTTTGCCACCTTGAGTTAGGTATAAAAATAATAACGGCAGAAGGGAAACTAACTAACTACACAAATGAAGGCTAAAATACAATAGAAACAGAATCCTGAAATATAAATATAACATCCAAGATGGGGATATTAAAATGTTCTTCGTTTAAATTCATGTAAGTCACAGAGGCCATGAACTATTATCATCATTATCATTTTATGGATTTATTTCTATTTCCAATTTTGTCACTGCCCATCTCACTCAAGGAGCAAATAAAACGAAGATAAACACAGGTTAAAATACAATAAAAACAGTATACTGAAATATAAAAATAAACCTACAATCCAAGAGGGAGATATTAAAAAGTTCTTAATTTAAGTTCATGTAAGTCACGGGAGCGAAGGAGAAGAAGAAGAAGTGGTGTAATAATAGCTGTTATTATTCTTATTCTGATTCGGTTTTTCTCGCACTTTTCCTAGCCAGAAGTGCAACCACAAGATGGGCTAGAGCAGCCATATAAAGGGCCATCCGAAATTAATCCTTTTTCCTTGGGATCCCCGCTTTTCTGCAGCAGCTCAAGGCTCCCATCACAACAACCCAGCGAGGTGGGCTCAGAAAAAGACTCAGGGAGCTACAACTCCCTGTTAACTCCACAGGCCATCATCCGCAGCCGTGCCTCGCACGGCTGCCCTGAGGAGGGAGCGCCCGGGGCTCGATCGCGGTGCGCTTGCCTTCGTCCTGCGCCACCGCGCAGAACGAGCCCGGACCCGCTACGCTACACCGACCCCTCCGCTGACAGCCGGCCGCCGGGAAGCCTTAAGAAGGCGACGACGCAAGACCTGCATCCGGGACCCCGCCGCGGGCTGCCATGGCAACGCGCCAGCCCCTCCCTGGCATCCCCGCGCGCGCCTCTCTCCCTCCCGCTCTCCCGCTCAGAACCTGCGGAGGGAGGGAGGGAGGGGGGAGGAGCGGAATCACGAAGCGCGCTGGAGGAGTTTTGGCCCTCGCCGCCGCCGCAGGGCAAGCGCGCTTTTTCCTCCTGAGCGGGGGAAGCCGGCCCGCCCGCCCGCCCGCCCGCCCGCCCGCCCTTCTTCCGGCACCGACCTCCGAAACACGGCTCCCCGGGGCCTCTTCTCCGCTCTTCGGGAGTCCCCCTCTTCTTGTTTTCATCTTTGGGGCGGGACTCCCGTACGCTGCAATGCGTGCCACGCCCCCTTTGGGGGGCTCGTAGCGCTGTCTGCCGCTGCTGTTTTAGCCGCCGGCAGGCAGCAAATGATTGCCCTGCCTCTTCATAAAAGCAAACCCAGCCATCGCTTCGCCTTTTCAGATCCTTCCCCTTGTCACCTCGGAAGGGAATGGCAGAGGCCCAAGGCAAGATTTAATCGGTAGGGAAACTGAAGGTCTTTTTCACCCAGAGAGGAAGGTGATCACCCAGTCAGACTCCCAAGACCTCAAGAAATCACTCTTTTTTGGTCAAGACCCTTCCCAAAGCCTGACACGACCTAGAATAGGATGTAGAATAAACATACCCCCCGTGTAGAAAGAAGAGGTCCAAACACAGGATTTACTGCAGGGTGATTTTACACCACGGTCGCCACGTGTTGGATCAAAGGCCGGGAAGCATAATTTCACCCCATCAGGATTCACCGTTCAGGAATGGCAGATCCATCTCCGCTTGTACAAACTGGAGCACGACTGGCCCAGAGAGAAGGTGCTATGGAAGTCGCCTGTCACATCTTCCGCTCTCGTAGCGCTGCGAAGGGAAGACAAAGCTTCCACTCGCGTCTTACTCCTGCAGAGTAGAGCAACCCAATCAAGGTTAAACTACCCAGGTTAGCCTAGAGAATGCGTGCCAATGGTGGGTCTGTAACTTCCCTGGGACGTTTTTTTAAGACCTTGTGGTAAGAACTCGGCCCCTGTGAACCAGAGGCTTTTCTGTCCCTGGCATACCCCAGGTTTCAAATAGTCGTCCCCCTTCCTCCTTTCCTCACCCCCCCCCCCAATCTTTAAATCAAGATATATTGATCCCTTTTGGACATTTGGTTGATTTTCATGAACTGGGCCAGCTGGCTCTGAATGAAGTCCCACCCCCAGCCACCCCCCCACCCCCTGGCGGGACTAAATTTATAAATTTACAAGGTATTTTAAGATACTCAGTTGCTTCTCCTGAGACAGGCCAGCACTGGGGATTTCACTTGTTTCTTATTAGAATGACTTAGATATTGGAGTTCTGCTTTGTTTGTTTTAGGATTTGGGTGTAAGCATTTAGCATTTTTAATTAAGTTGAATCTGCTTTGGGAAGGGTTTTGTTCTGAAAAGCAGGATAAAAATGTTAAATCCTGATGAAAGGTTAGGACAGGGTTTGAGGGCATAATTGGCGACCCCTGAAATAGTGGGATCTTGGTGTTCCCAGCATTGCAAACTTGAGCTACCCATCTTCTCGGCTATTCTGCCCAAAATAACCTCATTCGGAATTCTAGATCGTGCCTGCAAATTACATCAATCCTGGGTAGTTCTAGAGGTAACCTAATCTGCCACCAGAATTAAGTTTGGATCTTCCTCTAGCTCAGGGGAAGCTAGAACTTGCTGGTAAACCAACTCTAGGTTCCTTCCTTGGATAGCTGGTGAACGAGAAAATAGGCTAAGCAGCTTCACCATTTTTGGTTTCCCCAGGGGGCACTTGGGGGCATTGTCTGCAGGTGGGGACCTAGCCCAGCTGCTCTATGACACGCCCTGGGCATCGGCAGACATCAGGAGACAACTTAGCAGGCCTGGGTCATTTTGTGACCTGCCCTGAGAGGTTCAGCTCTTTGGGTGGCAATCAAGAGACAGCCTGAAATCCATACGTGGATTTCCTTTGTGCAGGTGAAATGGATTTCAGCTTTGGCTGCTCCTGGGAGCCTGGCTTCCTCCTCCTGGCCATGGCCATCCTGGCCTTTGTCCTGTTCCTAACCAGGAAGGTCTTCAATGGCCAATGCTCTGCTGACCTGGAGCGCCTCCAACCTCGGAGGAGCAGCCAAGCCAGGTCCCGAAGGTGGTCTGGAGCCCAGCAGGTGGGTGGATCACTGGCTGGTGGGCTGGGGGCGGTGGTTCTCCCCAAGGATTCAACCAGGGCTGTCCACAGGGTGTGACAAAAGAAATCACGAGACATGGCTGCCATCTTTATACATTTGACCATGCCCTGTGGACACCCTAGAACAGTTGTTCTTGAACCGTTTGACCCCCTGATCCCTTCTCCCGGTCTTGAAGGATGTCATTGGCCCCACAAGAAACCTGTCAGCATCTGTGATTTTCCACAAGGGTCTCAGCAGCGGCAGTCCCAAACTGGACCTTCGACTCACAGACGAGCGATCCCAAATGGCTCCTCCCCCCCCACCCCAGGAATGCCCGATTCCCGCCGTGGGTAATGCCCCCCAGCTCTGCTCCGGGACGGGAGCGGAGGGCATCCAAGGGTTTGGGAGGTCCCTGCACAGGCCGTCTTGCTGAGCACAGAGGCCGATTGGGAGGTGCCTAAAGGGGTGGGGAGCAAAGACAAGCCGTCCTGTGCTCCGAGGGCCACCTTCCTGAAGAGCTCTCGGGGAGGAGGAGGCTGCAAAACTTCAGTCTCGTGGTCTCCCCATCAAAGGTCACTTTTGTTCCTAAGCAAAGTGCTAGGAATGTTTCAACTGCCTCCTGCTGGATTCTTTGCTTGAAACCAGGTTTGCGCAGGTCTTCTGAGCAAATGGCTACGCTTGGCCACCAGGGCCTGTGCTCCAAGCGGTTGACACGGAGAAGACAGAAAGGCAGGCAGGGTCAGGAGAAAAATATAACTGTGGTCAATCTGAATTCGGTGGCTACAGTCAGAGTCTTCTCTTTCAGCACATTCTAGCAACACCCTTAATGTAGCCACCGAATTAACCGGTTTTCTGCCTTGGCCCAATGCACTGAACCTTCAGGTCAATAAAGGGATTGGTTCTGCACAATAGGCTAAACCACAAAAGATCTAATCCAAAGTAACCCAAAGCGGGAAGGGGGGAATATCACTTTTAAAATAAAAATAAAACACTGACAGCTTTGAAGTGGGCTGGGCACGGCAGCATGGATGGCTTTTCCAGCCCTGGGGAGTAAAGGCAGGACCTACTTGAGAAAGCAGCAGAGTGATTAAAACTGAAAAAGAAAAGAAAAAGAAAAAACCCTCTAAATTATATCTATTTTGATCAATTTTATTGAAAAGATCATGTATGTGAAAGGGAGACTACAGAGGCACTTTTGATATACTGCTTTCAACTTCAACATTCTACTCCCATTTTTCAACAAGGGGTGAAAAAGTCAAATGGGGCAGATGCAGGGTCTCTCTGGAAGGCACATCTGCAGCCCGGAGGCCGAGGAGCCTCTGCCCGTCAAGTAACTCCCTCTGCCCTCTCTTCCCAGCAGGGTCCCCCCAACCTCCGAGACCAGGAAGAGGACATCATGGGAATCGTAGAAGGTAACGTGAAGGCACACACACACACACACCCCGTGCCCCCGTGGCCCCGCCAGCCACAGGAAGGGCTCTTCCTCTCCCCTTTTACTCCTTATCCCAGCTCCTGGGGGGTCCCACGGCTGGCTCCCTACAGCCCACCCGGGTGCCCAGACTAAATCCCTGAAGCGCAGAGTAACCAGCCAGGTTCATGCGCTTTATGCCCCAAAGATGTTCAGCAAGGTTAAGGGCGAGATCCTTTCCTGCAGTGGGCAAGTGTAGCCGTGGGAACACAGTCTAAGTAGGACAGGGCTGTGATGCAGGCTGAAGGCTGTCTTCGGACAACATGTATCGCTTGCTTGTGGATATACTCCATTTTCCAGCCCAGAATGGCTGAGGGCTGAGTTCCTTCAAAGTCTTCAACCACTAAGCAACCAAGCCAAGCTACCTCTGACCGTGCTTAGCACGTTCCACAATGCAGCCGCTGGGTCTTCACCTGACCTGCGGAGGTGTGTGGCAGGGACACGCCTGCTGTGGAGGAGGAATCGGTGAATCCTAATTCCTGGCAGGAGCCCAGTCCTCCCTTGACTCTCCTGCTTGATGCTTCTCCCCAAGGCCGCTTCCCCAGATTCCCAAAGACGCAACTTCCCCTCTCCAATGCTGGAAAATGCCCCTTTCTGGACTTGCAGAGCCGGAAGGGAACAGGCACGTGGTTTCTTCCTGCAGAAGGGAGCTCTCTGGCTTCTGGAAGGCCCAAAGGCTGCCTCCAGGGGATGGGGAGCTTGCTCATGTTGTCCTTCCTTACAGACCTCAGCACAGTCCTCTTCGATGATGCAGAAGAGGACCTTTTCCAGAGAGGTCAGCGTGACAGCACCGAACCACTGCTGTCCCCGGGACCGGTCTTTGCATGGATGGGACGCTCCAGGCTTTCGGACCCTCCTGAGCCCCCCCATCATGCCACAGTGCCACGGAGTGCCAGTGCTCCCAGCCCCACCATCAGCTATCTTCCGGTCACTCTGTCTAGGAAATGGAGCCCCTACATACAAAACCACCTCTACATGGTTCCCAAGAGGATGGAGACAGAGCAGACCAAGCAGAAGAAGACGTCCCACTTTTCCGGGCTGCAGAGGGCTGAGAAGGATGCCTGGCGTCCTCGCGGTTACGAGGAACGCATTTATTGCTCAGGATGCTGGAGTGTGCCAAGCGGAAGCTTCTGTTCCTCTAAGGCCAGCTCACATGACGTCAGCTCCCTCCGCACAGTGGACTACGTGCCAAGGCACCTCCGACCATCTGAGCAGGAACTCTGGGGATCCCATATGCTGAATAAGACTCTTCGGCGCCTGTGGGACGTGCCCATGCTGGTCCGGCAGTCCTTGCGGGGGTTCCATCCAGCTCCCCCACCACCCTCGGCCGTACATCTGCTCACAGCCCTCTACCTGGCAAGGATAAAGCTTCTGTTCCTCAACCAGTTGGTCCTCATCGTGCTAGAGACCCGAAGGCAGCTGGTGGTGCACGTCCGAATGATGGTCACGCAGGGCGGCGGGGTCGTCCCAGGCGGGCAGTGCAGCCGCTACGGGTGTTCGTGCCGGTCTCTCCCCCGCTTCTGAGACGGTCGACGGAGGAGTCCACGGCCATACCTCAGGCTGAGGAGGAAGCCCAGAATCAGAAGGCTTCCGCCAAAGAAATCCCCAACACCCCCAGAGGGACTTGCTCACTCTTTGCACACACAAGCTTTAGAAAGCCCCTGCGTTGTGATGGAAAAAAACCACAAAGCCATTTGGCAAAGGACGCTCTGCAGGACCGAGTTTCTGCTGTGGTTTGCTACTCCCAAGACGTCAGCCACCAACCAGGAAGAGTCACCCTTTCCAGTGCTCTCCCATCTGGGCTGAGAACAGGGTGGCTCCATTCCCAAGACCTTCCCTTTGCGGAGCAGGCCATTCTGGTTCCTCGAAGCCTCGAGGTGACACCCAGAATCCGTTGTGTGGGATTGCCCACAGCACTGGTCTTTGTGCTGCTTCTTCCAAGGAATGGCTCCACCAATTCCCGGTTCTACCACTTGCAGCACCCAAGCCACTGCGGTCCGCTTTGTCGCAAGATGCACCCTGTTCCTTTCAAAGGAGATCCAGGCGGAGTTGCAGCGGCACCTTAAAAGGAAGCAGTTGCAGCACAACTGGGGGCTGCCAGGCCTGGGGCAGCGTTCCCTTTCCTGCATTCTCATGAAGGTCCCCCGACTCAAACACCAAAGGCCGGGGGGGGGGCACAGGAGTGTAAACATTCACCAGATTAAATTCTGCTTCTTTGGTCGAGAAACAAGGCAAAAGCTGGAGTTCAAGATGCAGAAAAGGGCCATCCCCCAGAGATGGGGGTAGAGAATGTGAAATGCCAGCTGGCTAAGAGATCTCTGGAGGTTCAGCTGGGAGCCACCCCACTGCTGGTCAGACGCTCGTGGAGCTTCACCTGTGGGAAAAGCCAGAAATCCCTTCATCGATGCAGCGGTTTCTCACCTTTGGCTTGCGCGGGAGATGTGAACCACCTCGAGCCGTCCATCGTTGGGCACCATTTGCCCTCTCTCTGGGGGCTGGGCATGCGCTACGGGTGCGTCTGTGGCGTGATGGCCCCCGAGTCCCCTCCTCAGCCTCTCAGGTCCCCAGGGCAGCCTCTGAACCCAAAGAGGCGAGTCCCCCTTTCCTTCTCCAGCGCGAGTGGCTCGAGGTGGAAGTTCGTATCTGAAAGAAGAGATGCAACATGGGGGGGAGGGGCTCCTGGCTCTCGTTGAAAAATCCCTAAAAGCCTTCCTGCCGCACCCCCATCCCCAGCTGCCTCCTAACCAAAAAGCTAAGATTTGGGTCAACATCTTGAAGGAGGACCTCTTCTTTTTGCCCAGGGACATCCAGAGTAAATTTGAGATCCACCCGCAGAAGGTGAAGCTATGTCAGCAGCGGGGTTTGCCAAAGGGGATCCCGGAGACGTCGAAGTTGGTGCGTCCGGGGTCCAGAAGTGACACCGCTGGGGGGAAAGTGCCAGAAGTGCCCCTCCCCTTGCGGGACAGCAGTCACGTCGTCCCCCCCGAGTCCTGGGCTACAGGGACCCGGAGGAGGGAGCCACGCATCAGGAGAGGAAAGGAACTCGGCCAGTGGCTCCGGTCCCACCGTCCGCCCCCATTCTGGTGGATGGTGGCCCGTCCTCTGTCTCCCGCCACTCCCGTCTGGGGGTGAGAGAATGGGGGACGCCTGAGGGGGGGCGAGAAATGACTGCCCTGGGGACCTGTCTCTGAGGGGGACACAACCGCTCCGGGAGACCAGGAGGGGCGAGCTCACCCCGGGAGCCTGTTGCCCTGGCACGAGCCAGACTCGCCAACCCCACAAGGGCCCGGATGAGACCGTTTCTGTCAGAGGCTCAATTCCAGGAAAGACACTCGGCATGAAGTCTGGGCTCCAGCTGTGGTCGCAGAGCCGGGAGCGGAAAGACAACCTGGGACGGCCCTGCAGAGGGGCCCAAGGGCCGCTGAGCCACACGCCCAGCCGAGAGTGGGCGTCCTGCAGAGACACCTGGAGCAGCCCAACTTCGGTCAGGAAGGAGGTGAAACTGAGCAGCCCAACATCGCACAGGCAAGAGCAGAAGTCGGGCAACCAAACACGGAACAGCCAAGAGCCGGAATCGGGCAGGAGGAAAGGGAAGTCAAAAATCCAAGAATGGCTTCTTGGCAGCACGGAAAAGTGTTTGGAAAGTAAGGCCCGACCTTCAAGTAGCAGGCAAGGGAGTCTGAAAAGCCACGTTTGGAAGAGCCAAGCCGAAGGAGATGAGCCCACCGTAAGGATCAAGGCTTGGCAACGTTGAAAGTCAGGACCCGGGAGAGAGAGAGATGTGGATGCCGCAAGGGCGGTAGATGGGAACCAGTTGCCGAGCGCCCAAATCGTAGTGACGTGAGTGTGGGGCTGCTGCGGCAGCCGTAAGTGTGAGGACCAGCCACAAGTCTTTTTCTCCAGCACCGTCTTAAGTCCAAACTGTCACTAAACGAATGACCATTAAGCGAGGAGTGCCTTTAAATGCGAAATTGTGTCGGATGTCCCATCTGTGTCTATACAGCAGCTGCCCTGCCAGTTTAGGTGGGAGGGTGGTTTCCTTCTTGGTGGCTCTTTTTTTCCCAAAGAACTTTATTATTTTCCAAAGTATTCTTCAAGGGCATCCACTCCTTCATCCAAAGCAGACAAGAAGCATAAAAATACAACCTTACATCAGGTAAACCCATCCAGTGATGAGGCCGCTACTGTATCCCCTCAGGACTTTTGTGTTCAGTCGTGTGGACTGCGTGTATGTAGTTGCCTTTCTCTTGTCATGTACTCATCTTCCGCTCTGTTTGTGTGTGTGTGTGTCTGTGTGTTTGTGTACACCCAGACTTCCTCATTCTTTGGCATCTTGTAACAATTTATATTTAATTCTTGGTTTCTTGCCTTGCCAAATGAACTCAGAGACAGCCTGCCATTGTTTAAATGGTAAATCTGTTGACAAAATCGGTATAATCTGAAAAAGAGGCAACATCCTAGGCAAAACATTCATCTTAATCACAGAAATTCTCCCCGTAAGAGACTATTGTAGTTTTTCCCATCTTAACAAGTCTTCTTTCACATCATTCCGAATTGTAACGTCGTTATTCTGAAACGACATACTCTTCTCAGTTGATAAAATCACCCCCAAATATCGAACCTTTCTCTCAGTCTTAGACCAGTCTTACTCATCAGCAATTCTTGGTTGGACAAAGTCATATTTTGGGGCAGCATCTTTGTTTTTTGTTTCTTTACTTCCAGCCCTGCCAATGACACAAACTCTCTCGAATTCTTCATGAGATGTTCTACATTATCCAAAGGCTCTTGCAATATCAAAGCATGATTCTTTCGGCCAATATTGAAGCAAATATTTTAGAGTTGTTATTCAACAGTGAAATGGGTCTATAATTCAGTTTCAGACGCCACTCTCCCCTTTCCTGCTGCCCCAACGCTTCAGACCATCCAGATGCCACAGAGAGTGGTTGGCAGGCAAGCTGACTGGAAGTTCTGGTTCTTTTGCAAGCTTGCTTTTGGGGCTCCAGGTCTAATGGGAGCGATTAAAAGAATGTGCATGGTATCAACGAGTGTTTCTCCACCTCAGCAACCTTAAGATGGGGGGACTTCAACTCCCAGCATTGCCCAGCCAGCATGGGGAACGGCTGGCTGGAGAATCCAGGGAGTTCAAGTCCCCCCATCTTATGGTTGCTGAGGTGGAGAAACACCGAGGTCAAAGACGAAGCGCATCCCGTCTTGTTTCTCGCGGTATCCATTCATCCAAATTGACCAGGAAGGCACAAGGAGACTTTAAGTGCCTTCCGAGGAACGCATTACAAACGCCCCCTGAAGGCAGTCCGTCTAAGGGAAGCTCTGCTTCGTAGCGGGCTAGCGCGTGCTCTCCCGTCTCCTCCACACTTGGAGCCAAAACTAACGCTCGTGAAATACTTGCGCACGGCTTGGATCAGCCTTGTCCTAACCTGGCATTCCTCCCGATAGGCCAGAATTGCCACGCCCAAAACCGCCCGGTTCCAATGGGAACAGACGGATTAAGGAATGTTTGTGGAGAGGTGCCAATATTCGGTCAATTTTTGGGGAGCGGCGGGCGAAAACGGGCTGATTTCTCCAGGAGGGAGCTTTCTCAGACACAGCAGCTCGGAATAACTCTGAGGTTATTTGGGGTTTTACTATATGGGTCTGTTGAGGTTTTCCTACTAACGATTAAGACTGCTATTGTACCTAATCATTTTGGCCTGGGTGAAGAGGTTGTATTTGATTGACTCCTTCACGTGGTTCATGCAAATCGCCTGGGGGGAGGAGGACCTGCCCAGACTTCTCACTTCCTCTTTTTTTTCTCTGCCGGCAATGTAGCCAAGCAAGGCTTGCTCCAAAGGGGAGCTAAGTCCTTTAAATATGTTTTGCTTTTGTTTTGCTTCCAGTAAATAAATTATTTTTATAGAAAAGCTTGGTGTGTGACTTTTTTGACCTCTCCTGGGCTAAAGGCTTTCCCAGCATCTGCCAACAGGGTCTGTTTCGAACACAGCTCGGAATACACGAGTTTAGCATAAAGAAGCACGAGATTGCAAGAGCGTTTATCCCTTGTGTTCAGCCCACAAAATGAGACGATAAAAGGAATCCCGCCCCATCAAGTCCCGCCTACGGCGCCCCAAAGCGGATGCGTTCAACGGCTCGGCCCCAACCACAAGGTGGTGACTGTGGCGGTCCAGCAGCTGCGTTGATATTGCCTGCCATTCCGGAGATAACTTCAAATGACCAAGACCACCCACCTTGGACAGCATTGGTCCAGGATTTATCCCGCCGCCTTCTACGTTACGAAGACTGCGATCAAAACTAAAGCTTACGTTTTACAGTTCTCGGAGCGCACAGCTTTTGCCTTTTGCCAATCTAGCAGAAGAGAGATCCTGGCGTTTCCCATAGCACCCGAACCGTTACCAATCTTGTTTCATACAGGAAAACTTACCGAGGGGTCGTCTTGAGCCGGGAATGAAAAGACCCAGGCAGTGGCTGGAACAGAGGTGGGTTTCTTTCCCAAGAGCAGGTACAGCGCATGCTGGTTGGAAGGCCACCCTGTGGATTTCCCCGCCAGCCAGTTATACGCTGGAGCTTGGCTGTTGCTGTGCTACGGTGTTCCCGCCTCCTCGGAACCTGAGCGAGGTGTAATTCCCCGGGGCTGCAGAGAGGAGGCGCTGTGTGCTCAGGCCCCCTGCTGTTTGCCTTTCCTGCTCCCATGGGCCGAGTTCCCTGCGGGGCTGTGGCTTTGGCCAGGGCCTGGACGGGCCACCTCGGGAGGACATTTTTCTCATCACAATCATGACAAGATTGGCTTAGACTGCCCCATGGGGCAGCCTTTAATCAATCAATCAATCAGTCAATCAACCAATCAATCAATCAATCAATCAATCGTGACTGGGCCAGTCACTCTCTCTCAGCCAAACTCACCCCCCAGGGTTGTGGTTGTGGGGAAAACAGGAGGAGGAAGGAGTATTAGGTACCTTTGCCACCTTGAGTTAGGTATAAAAATAATAACGGCAGAAGGGAAACTAACTAACTACACAAATGAAGGCTAAAATACAATAGAAACAGAATCCTGAAATATAAATATAACATCCAAGATGGGGATATTAAAATGTTCTTCGTTTAAATTCATGTAAGTCACAGAGGCCATGAACTATTATCATCATTATCATTTTATGGATTTATTTCTATTTCCAATTTTGTCACTGCCCATCTCACTCAAGGAGCAAATAAAACGAAGATAAACACAGGTTAAAATACAATAAAAACAGTATACTGAAATATAAAAATAAACCTACAATCCAAGAGGGAGATATTAAAAAGTTCTTAATTTAAGTTCATGTAAGTCACGGGAGCGAAGGAGAAGAAGAAGAAGTGGTGTAATAATAGCTGTTATTATTCTTATTCTGATTCGGTTTTTCTCGCACTTTTCCTAGCCAGAAGTGCAACCACAAGATGGGCTAGAGCAGCCATATAAAGGGCCATCCGAAATTAATCCTTTTTCCTTGGGATCCCCGCTTTTCTGCAGCAGCTCAAGGCTCCCATCACAACAACCCAGCGAGGTGGGCTCAGAAAAAGACTCAGGGAGCTACAACTCCCTGTTAACTCCACAGGCCATCATCCGCAGCCGTGCCTCGCACGGCTGCCCTGAGGAGGGAGCGCCCGGGGCTCGATCGCGGTGCGCTTGCCTTCGTCCTGCGCCACCGCGCAGAACGAGCCCGGACCCGCTACGCTACACCGACCCCTCCGCTGACAGCCGGCCGCCGGGAAGCCTTAAGAAGGCGACGACGCAAGACCTGCATCCGGGACCCCGCCGCGGGCTGCCATGGCAACGCGCCAGCCCCTCCCTGGCATCCCCGCGCGCGCCTCTCTCCCTCCCGCTCTCCCGCTCAGAACCTGCGGAGGGAGGGAGGGGGGAGGAGCGGAATCACGAAGCGCGCTGGAGGAGTTTTGGCCCTCGCCGCCGCCGCAGGGCAAGCGCGCTTTTTCCTCCTGAGCGGGGGAAGCCGGCCCGCCCGCCCGCCCGCCCGCTCTTCTTCCCGCACCGACCTCCGAAACACGGCTCCCCGGGGCCTCTTCTCCGCTCTTCGGGAGTCCCCCTCTTCTTGTTTTCATCTTTGGGGCGGGACTCCCGTACGCTGCAATGCGTGCCACGCCCCCTTTGGGGGGCTCGTAGCGCTGTCTGCCGCTGCTGTTTTAGCCGCCGGCAGGCAGCAAATGATTGCCCTGCCTCTTCATAAAAGCAAACCCAGCCATCGCTTCGCCTTTTCAGATCCTTCCCCTTGTCACCTCGGAAGGGAATGGCAGAGGCCCAAGGCAAGATTTAATCGGTAGGGAAACTGAAGGTCTTTTTCACCCAGAGAGGAAGGTGATCACCCAGTCAGACTCCCAAGACCTCAAGAAATCACTCTTTTTTGGTCAAGACCCTTCCCAAAGCCTGACACGACCTAGAATAGGATGTAGAATAAACATACCCCCCGTGTAGAAAGAAGAGGTCCAAACACAGGATTTACTGCAGGGTGATTTTACACCACGGTCGCCACGTGTTGGATCAAAGGCCGGGAAGCATAATTTCACCCCATCAGGATTCACCGTTCAGGAATGGCAGATCCATCTCCACTTGTACAAACTGGAGCACGACTGGCCCAGAGAGAAGGTGCTATGGAAGTCGCCTGTCACATCTTCCGCTCTCGTAGCGCTGCGAAGGGAAGACAAAGCTTCCACTCGCGTCTTACTCCTGCAGAGTAGAGCAACCCAATCAAGGTTAAACTACCCAGGTTAGCCTAGAGAATGCGTGCCAATGGTGGGTCTGTAACTTCCCTGGGACGTTTTTTTAAGACCTTGTGGTAAGAACTCGGCCCCTGTGAACCAGAGGCTTTTCTGTCCCTGGCATACCCCAGGTTTCAAATAGTTCCCCCCCTTGAATACCCCAGGTTTCAAATAGTCGTCCCCCTTCCTCCTTTCCTCACCCCCCCCCCCAATCTTTAAATCAAGATATATTGATCCCTTTTGGACATTTGGTTGATTTTCATGAACTGGGCCAGCTGGCTCTGAATGAAGTCCCACCCCCAGCCACCCCCCCCCCCTGGCGGGACTAAATTTATTCATTTACAAGGTATTTTAAGATACTCAGTTGCTTCTCCTGAGACAGGCCAGCACTGGGGATTTCACTTGTTTCTTATTAGAATGACTTAGATATTGGAGTTCTGCTTTGTTTGTTTTAGGATTTGGGTGTAAGCATTTAGCATTTTTAATTAAGTTGAATCTGCTTTGGGAAGGGTTTTGTTCTGAAAAGCAGGATAAAAATGTTAAATCCTGATGAAAGGTTAGGACAGGGTTTGAGGGCATAATTGGCGACCCCTGAAATAGTGGGATCTTGGTGTTCCCAGCATTGCAAACTTGAGCTACCCATCTTCTCGGCTATTCTGCCCAAAATAACCTCATTCGGAATTCTAGATCGTGCCTGCAAATTACATCAATCCTGGGTAGTTCTAGAGGTAACCTAATCTGCCACCAGAATTAAGTTTGGATCTTCCTCTAGCTCAGGGGAAGCTAGAACTTGCTGGTAAACCAACTCTAGGTTCCTTCCTTGGATAGCTGGTGAACGAGAAAATAGGCTAAGCAGCTTCACCATTTTTGGTTTCCCCAGGGGGCACTTGGGGGCATTGTCTGCAGGTGGGGACCTAGCCCAGCTGCTCTATGACACGCCCTGGGCATCGGCAGACATCAGGAGACAACTTAGCAGGCCTGGGTCATTTTGTGACCTGCCCTGAGAGGTTCAGCTCTTTGGGTGGCAATCAAGAGACAGCCTGAAATCCATACGTGGATTTCCTTTGTGCAGGTGAAATGGATTTCAGCTTTGGCTGCTCCTGGGAGCCTGGCTTCCTCCTCCTGGCCATGGCCATCCTGGCCTTTGTCCTGTTCCTAACCAGGAAGGTCTTCAATGGCCAATGCTCTGCTGACCTGGAGCGCCTCCAACCTCGGAGGAGCAGCCAAGCCAGGTCCCGAAGGTGGTCTGGAGCCCAGCAGGTGGGTGGATCACTGGCTGGTGGGCTGGGGGCGGTGGTTCTCCCCAAGGATTCAACCAGGGCTGTCCACAGGGTGTGACAAAAGAAATCACGAGACATGGCTGCCATCTTTATACATTTGACCATGCCCTGTGGACACCCTAGAACAGTTGTTCTTGAACCGTTTGACCCCCTGATCCCTTCTCCCGGTCTTGAAGGATGTCATTGGCCCCACAAGAAACCTGTCAGCATCTGTGATTTTCCACAAGGGTCTCAGCAGCGGCAGTCCCAAACTGGACCTTCGACTCACAGACGAGCGATCCCAAATGGCTCCTCCCCCCCCACCCCAGGAATGCCCGATTCCTGCCGTGGGTAATGCCCCCCAGCTCTGCTCTGGGCCGGGAGCGGAGGGCATCCAAGGGTTTGGGAGGTCCCTGCACAGGCCGTCTTGCTGAGCACAGAGGCCGATTGGGAGGTGCCAAAAGGGGTGGGGAGCAAAGACAAGCCGTCCTGTGCTCCGAGGGCCACCTTCCTGAAGAGCTCTCGGGGAGGAGGAGGCTGCAAAACTTCAGTCTCGTGGTCTCCCCATCAAAGGTCACTTTTGTTCCTAAGCAAAGTGCTAGGAATGTTTCAACTGCCTCCTGCTGGATTCTTTGCTTGAAACCAGGTTTGCGCAGGTCTTCTGAGCAAATGGCTACGCTTGGCCACCAGGGCCTGTGCTCCAAGCGGTTGACACGGAGAAGACAGAAAGGCAGGCAGGGTCAGGAGAAAAATATAACTGTGGTCAATCTGAATTCGGTGGCTACAGTCAGAGTCTTCTCTTTCAGCACATTCTAGCAACACCCTTAATGTAGCCACCGAATTAACCGGTTTTCTGCCTTGGCCCAATGCACTGAACCTTCAGGTCAATAAAGGGATTGGTTCTGCACAATAGGCTAAACCACAAAAGATCTAATCCAAAGTAACCCAAAGCGGGAAGGGGGGAATATCACTTTTAAAATAAAAATAAAACACTGACAGCTTTGAAGTGGGCTGGGCACGGCAGCATGGATGGCTTTTCCAGCCCTGGGGAGTAAAGGCAGGACCTACTTGAGAAAGCAGCAGAGTGATTAAAACTGAAAAAGAAAAGAAAAAGAAAAAACCCTCTAAATTATATCTATTTTGATCAATTTTATTGAAAAGATCATGTATGTGAAAGGGAGACTACAGAGGCACTTTTGATATACTGCTTTCAACTTCAACATTCTACTCCCATTTTTCAACAAGGGGTGAAAAAGTCAAATGGGGCAGATGCAGGGTCTCTCTGGAAGGCACATCTGCAGCCCGGAGGCCGAGGAGCCTCTGCCCGTCAAGTAACTCCCTCTGCCCTCTCTTCCCAGCAGGGTCCCCCCAACCTCTGAGACCAGGAAGAGGACATCATGGGAATCGTAGAAGGTAACGTGAAGGCACACACACACACCCCCGTGCCCCCGTGGCCGGCCCCGCCAGCCACAGGAAGGGCTCTTCCTCTCCCCTTTTACTCCTTATCCCAGCTCCTGGGGGGTCCCACGGCTGGCTCCCTACAGCCCACCCGGGCGCCCAGACTAAATCCCTGAAGCGCAGAGTAACCAGCCAGGTTCATGCGCTTTATGCCCCAAAGATGTTCAGCAAGGTTAAGGGCGAGATCCTTTCCTGCAGTGGGCAAGTGTAGCCGTGGGAACACAGTCTAAGTAGGACAGGGCTGTGATGCAGGCTGAAGGCTGTCTTCGGACAACATGTATCGCTTGTGTCAGCGGGAAAAACCTCCCAGAAGAATTCCAATCCACAAGGTTCGATGATGCAGAGAAAAGAGTTTATTTGTAACGCGTTTGCAAAGGCGGGTCCCTCCGTGCAAGAAGGAACCCTGAATAGAGTTATCACTACACCTTTATACCCTTTTTCCCTGTCCTCCCCCTCTTTGAGGGTTCAGCTCACATTCTTCCTGTTACCTTGAAGTGGCCACTCTGATTTACAATTTTACAATGCCAGCAGGGTGTCAGGATGTTCCTACAATCCTTATCGTTGTTTTGGATTCTGATGGCTCACCGGACCCTAGTTTATTTTACATAAGGTCAAGATAACCGTGATTGCCTTTTTGTCAGGAAGAGGAAGAACAGACGTGTGATGAAGGTAATCAACACACCTCCTTGAGACATATATGGTTATCGATCGCATCCTCAGGAATGTATTTGCTAATTCTAATGTTTTTCATGTATATCGGGGCCCGTATTTCCTCCTTACTTCACAAGAAAGTTTACACAATCCTAGCAATCCCTCCCCCTTTGTATAACCTTGCTGGCGCCAGCTATTACCCACTATTATCAGCTACAAATTCTAACCCTAATGACTGTTTTAGCACCCATTTTCCTCCCCCCCCCTTGCCTCCTTTCAGGCAGTCCTTTTTCTTCTAGATGAGTTTAAGGCACATCCAGGGGTTCTGTGAACCCCTCATTTTTCCCCGCTCACAATTCCCCCTTCTTCTACTGACTTATATTTCCTGCCTTAAACTCAAAAAGTTTTAAAATGTGTTTCTCTTCTATGTATTCTTTTGGATCATTGTCTTTTAATCTTTGGTACATAATCTTTTGGGGGGCCATACTTTCAATTGTGCTTTGGACAATATTTTTGATAAGCGGGATGAGACATGGGATACACAATAGTCCTACTAGGATCAAAATTCCCATCATGAGAGCTTGCTTCCAGCTCGTGAACAGCCCACCCAGGAATCCCCCTATTTCTGTGTTGAAAGTTCCCTTCCACGTCTGAACTGGGACATGTATTAGTTTTCGGAGGTCTTGAGTGAGATCAGCCACCACCTTTCCAGTTTCATCTATTTCCAGGCAACAGTTACTTAGGTTGAATTTTCCACAAACCCCTCCTTCCTTTGCTAAGATATAGTCTAGGGCTAATCTATTCTGGTATACAGCAATCCTAAGCTTATCCTGTTGTTGGGCAATGACATTTAGAGCAGCATCTATTCTCCTACCTGCTAATTCCAGCACAGCCTGCAATCTTATTATTCTATTGAGCATATATATTGGAGTGCGATAGCCCCAAGATCCATCCTCAGCCCAAGTAGCTGGGTCATAATAAGCAATAATTCTTTCAGGGGGCCATTCATCCTCTTTCCATCTCCCTACTGCTACTCCTGCAAAACCCTCTGAACCCCCTGCATCTCTTCTTTCCCTACTTCCTACCTCATCATATATGGATACCCCTAATGTCTGCTTAGCTTTCATAGGAAGGAGGAAAAAGAAGGTCTAATCCATCCTAAAGTACACGTTCCACTCCAGTCTCTTGGGATCTGCTCATATGCTCTATTTCCACAGACCCAATACATTCCTTCTGGAGCTATTGTGTTTTCCCAATGGAAGCGGTTGGGCCGGGGACTGCCCCCAGCACTCCACCATTTAGCTTCAGACCATTCTGTTTTCACTTCCCAAACCCCTTTACACATGAGGTTTCCCACCTCTTCAGTTCCGTTCCTACGGAAGCAGTTTTTTGCAACTAGGTTGGTGGTGAGGGACCACACAAGGTCCGTGGGTTCCTTCCTAACACCTATGCTGCCGGTCTGGGTCAAATTGTTAAAATATTCTGGGTCCGCTTCTTGAGCTTCCCAGGGCCATTTTTCTCCCATATTTGTCCCCCCGCACACAAAACAATTTTTTACTGTTAGAGTTTGTGCTATTCCCTCAGCCATCTGAATGAATAAATTTTGAGCCTGTTCAGATACTATCTGTTGTTTTCCTGCTTTTTGAAGAGTGTCATATACAGACCAAGTGATCTCTCTCTGCTCCCCTTGATCTACTACTTCCCTCCTTACTTGCAGGTCTATGATCGTGCCAGGGTCCCTACCTCTTCCTTCTATAAAAATCCCATAGCTATATTTTAGAGGGTGTCTTGGAGTTATTTGAATAGTCACTGGGTTACAGTCTTCAAGCTTACAATCACTCCGAGCCACCCCTTTTATTAAGCGTAAGTTTTGGTGCACGTAACTTAACAGAGGTGGGTTTGGCCAGGTGGCAGCTGATACACAGTCCCAGTTAGGACAATAATAAGCATCTGCAGCCCCACAATTGGGTCTGTTCAATCCAGCTTTGTCCTGTCCTGGAGTATGGTAAGGAAAGGCACACATATATTTGTTTTCCACCATATATCGCCTTTCCCATTCTAACCCTCCACACCCACTTTTTTTATTTTGGTTGATTATCTTACATAGGTCGAATGGAAAGCTAATTTGAGAGCCTAACGCCCCCACAGTAGTGGTGGCAAACGGTGACCGCCCATTCTTCCCATCTAACCTATTGTGAAGTGAGATCGTGTACCTGAGCACCCGTTGTACTTATTTTTGGTTGTAACATGTGATTCCTGTTAAGGTTTCACACCATTGATATTGAGTGGTGTTTACCCTACAGGTTCCTTCATGGAGAGGCTTCTTGCATGAGGGTTTTACTGTGTGATATTGCAATGTCTTCATAGTTATTTTACCTTTTTGTACTAGTGTTAAACATTTTTCACATCGTGAGTTCTCAACTCCAGTTCCCCTTCCCCTCCAAGTCCAAACCCCCACCAAAAGAAGCAAAATCCTCATCTCCCCCATCTCTTACGGCCTCTTCTCCGCACAATTTTAGGCAGTCGGGATGATAGGGGGCGCAATCTGAACAATGAGAACAACAGCAGCAATCAGTAATACAATTACAATCACAGAAGCAGCACGTTGATCACTGTTTGTGTATAGTCAGCTTTAGTGGTTGTCCTGGGACCGGAGCGGCCTTCCACTGGGGATCTGGAGCCGGAACTGCCTTAACTCGGCTGTAGTGAGTCCACCCACTTTCCTTCATTCTCACAGCTGACTCAGTGACTAACAAGACTTGGTACGGCCCTTCCCAGTTTGGCTGTAATTTCTCAGTTCTCCATGTTTTTACCAAGACCCAGCCGCCAGTTTTGTGAGGATGTTGGTTGCCATCTAGTGGAGGTCTTTGTGCCAGCAGGCCCTGTTTATGGAGAGAGAGTAGAGAGAGCGACAGTGTCTGCAGGTATTTTCTGAGGAATATATCTTTAAATTCCGGAATTGGATTTCCCAGGACCGCCAAGTAGGGACGGCCCATTAGCATCTCGAAGGGAGACACTCCGGTATCTCTTCGAGGGCAGGTTCGCATTCTTAATAAGGCCAAAGGTAGGTTCTTAGTCCAAGGCAATCCATTCTCCAGAAACAATTTAGTCAAATGCTTCTTCAATTCACCATTGGCCCTCTCCACTTTTCCACTAGATTCCGGTCTCCATGGAGTGTGCAAATCCCACCTAACTCCTATCGCCCCCATAACTCCTTGCAAAACCCGTTGGGTGAAATGTGTCCCTTTATCAGAGTCCAAGCACTCTATCATCCCGTATCTAGGCACAATTTGTTCCAGCAAAACCTTTATCACTGTGGCAGCAGTGGCTCTTCTAGTAGGAAAAGCCTCCACCCACCCGGTGAGCTGGTCTTTTATGACTAGCAAATATTTCCATCCCCCTTTCTCAGGCAGTTCAGTGTAGTCAATTTGAGCTCGTTGGAACGGCCAGGAGGCCAGTGGCCTCCCACCTTCCTCCTTCTTTCTGGCAGCCTTTTTGTTTACTTTGAGGCATATCAAACATTTCCAACACACGCTATGAGCAATCGTCCACATGTTCAGGCTCCAATATGTCCCTTTAACAGCTTCGACTAGAACATCCGTTCCCCAGTGCCCTCCCTCATGCATGCGCTCAAAAATTCCTCTCATGTCCCCCGGGGATATCACCTCTATCCCACCAGCTGTTTGCCATCCCTTCTCTGTTTTTACACAACCTTCAGCCTCTACCTTGTCCTTGTCCCTCCCCTGAGGCTCCCAGGCTGGTCCCTCGGGTTTCTCTAAAACTGGTATTAGAACCATTTGTGGCTCCACTTGCCCAGCTACTTCCTTTGCCCACTTGTCAGCCCACCGATTACCAATTACTTCAGGACTCTGGCCTCGTTGATGAGCAGGAATATATACCACCGCCACCTTCTGAGGCCGGTTTAAGGCTTCCAATGTTTGTTCTACCTGCTGAGCATGCTCCACCTGTTTCCCATCGGCTTTTATAAAGCCCCTTTCTTGCCAAATTTTCCCAAACGTATGAACCACCCCCCACGCATACTTTGAATCAGTCCAGATAGTGATTTCCATTCCCTCAGCCAACTCTAAGGCTCTGGCCAGAGCATGGAGTTCACATCGCTGTGCCGACCAGTTCGGTGGCAATGGTCCCTTTTCCACCACTTCCCCATTTCCTTGAACAATTGCAAATCCTGATTTCCTCTTCCCCTCTTCTACTTTACTGGAACCGTCCACGAACCAAGCTTCTCCTGCCCCTAGAGGTATTTCTTCTAGATCAGCCCTAACTTTAGTCTGCATTTCAATTAAGGTTTGACAATCGTGCTCTTCCGGCTCCCATTCCTTCCTTTCCCCCACCAAAAACTCAGCAGGATTCAGATTTTTATCTGTGCCCACGACAATCATGGGATCTGTTCTCAGTTGAGTTTCGTACTTTAGAATTCGACCCTCATTCATCCATGTAGTAGCTAATTGGCTTAATACAGAAGTTATTTGGTGAGGGGAATGGACTATTATGGCTCCTCCAAAAGTTAACTTCTTACTCTCAACCACCAGCACTGCTGCTGCAGCTACCCCCTGCACACACACGGGCCATCCTTGAGCCACAGGATCTAGCTGTTTGCTCAAGAAAGCCACAGGTTGAAAATGCCCCCCTCTTTTCTGTGCTAACACTCCCACGGCAACGCCGGTGTTTACTGTAACATACAGATGGAAAGGTAGCTTTAAGTTTGGCAGCGCCAGTACTGGGGCTGATGTTAGGGCTTTCTTTAAAGCTTCCCAGTTTTTCCCATCAGAGTCCGTCCATTCCACCTGATCCCCTTGAGTCTCTGTTAGTTTTCTATACAGAAACCGGGCCAGCACTGAATACTGATCGATCCATAGGCGACAATATCCCAGCAACCCCAGAACCCTCCTCACCGCTGTCTTTGTTCTGGGGGCCTGTAGGTTCATGATTCCTTTTATCCTCTCAGGGTCCAAAAATCGAATTCCCTGAGAGATATAGTGTCCCAGGTACTTCACCTTATTTTCTACAAATTGCAATTTTTCCTTAGAGACTTTTAGTCCCTGTTCCTTTAACCAATTTAATAACTGAATTGACCTTTCAGTTACCTCAGTCTTCTTTTTCCCTGACAGTAATAAATCATCTACATATTGGAGCAGAGTCACCCCACCTGTAGTTTCCTCAGTAAATTCCTGTAATTTCTCTTCCAGTGCCTGCCCAAACAACAATGGACTTTCAGTATATCCTTGGGGTAACACTGTCCATCTCAGTTGCCGATTTCTCCCCGTCTCCGGATCTTTCCATTCATATGCAAAGAGTGGTCGACTCCCTTCATCCAAAGGACAAGACCAAAAGGCGTCCTTTAAATCAATGACAGTGAACCACTTATCTTCCACTGGAATTTGACCCAGGATAGTGTATGGGTCCGGGACCGTAGGGAACCGAGGCACTACTATTTCATTAATTCTTCTTAAATCTTGTACCAATCGGTACTTCCCATCCTTTTTTGGTACTGCTAGGATAGGAGAATTGAAAGGGGACATGGTTGGTTCCAATAATCCTTGTTCTAAGAGAGTGTCTATTACTGGCTTCAGTCCCTCCCTCCCCTTCTTGCTTAAGGGAGGGACTGTGGAGTCCAGAGTTTTGTGACTCCGGGTTTCACTGTAATCTGAATCGGAGGGATGTTCATTCTACTGATTCCCCCGTTTTCTGACCACACTCCGGGATCTATTTGAACTTCTTCCATCTCCGTCAAAGGACACATCTGAACCTCCTCTTTTTTGTTCCAGAGCTCAAATCCGAACACATGCAACAAGTCTCTCCCCAGCAGGTTAATCCCTGCCTGGGGTAAATATAGGATATCCACGGACACCCGATCTTCCCCTTTTTCCAACTCCACTCCCTTTAAAATCTCTGCCAATTGCGGGTCTCCACTCACCCCAACAACTTTCAGAGTTTTGCTTTTTCCTTTTTCACTGCCAGGGACCAGTTCGCAGACCGAAGTCCTACTAGCACCAGTATCTACCAGGAACATCCGTTCCTGGCGGTTGGGACCCACTCTAATTTTTACCAGTGGCTCTCCGCGGGTCCCTCTTGGAGAGCCGGAACCGCCCTAATCCTCATAGAGAGCATAACCCTGTTCCTCCTGGGTATTCTTCCCTTGTTCCAAACCTGGCTGTCGATTAGGGCAAATTCTAGCATAATGACCCCCTTTTCCACAAACAAAACAGGGTCCTCGAGGCTGGAACCTTCCTCCTCTTTCCCGCCTTCCGTCCCAGTTACCACCCTTTGCTCCTTGGTCATTATGCTCATTGTTGAGCCATCTTGGTCCCTTTCCCCCTTCTTGGGACCTTCCTCTCTCTTGATCCCTTTTGTCTAACTCATTTCTTGTAGTAGCTCTAACTGCAGCCATCATCATTTGGGTTTTTTGACGGGTTTTGGTCGATTCTCGATTAACGAAAACCTGCTGGGCTGCACGTAACAGTTCGGTGATCCCTGTCTCTGTCCATCCCTCCGTTTTTTGAATTTTCTTCTGTATGTCAGGCCATGCTTTAGTTACAAATTGCATCTTCAGCATGCTATCAAAGGCCAGGGAGTCTGGAGCTATCCCGGAATACCTTGTTAACCCCTCCCTTAGTCTATTGCAGAAATCTCCGGGAGATTCCTCCCTCCCCTGAGTGATTTCAAAAGCCTTAGTGAGGTTTTTCCCTTGTGGAATGGCGGCTTTTATGCCTTCCACAATGATGACTTTCAGGTCCTTCATGTGAATTCTATGACCAGCATTGTTGATGTCCCATCCAGGATCTGCAGCCGGATATTTAACATCAGCCGCTACTGCATTTGGTCCATTATTCCTCCTCCCCCAGGCAACCATAGCACTCCGTCTGATTAACTCCCTCTCCTTGGGAGTGAACAGATGAGCCAAAATAAACATTAGCTCCTGGTAAGTATAGTCTGCCGGCCCTAAAAATAACTCCAACTGTTCCGCAACCCCATGAGCGTCCTCATGGAGCTTGGGAAGAGTCTTCTTTAGATCTCTCAATTCAGAAGATTTAATTGGGGTGGCTACAAAGATGGTGACGGGGACCCCTTGAGCATCAATTCCACCAGGGACTTCTCTAACCGGATAAGCGGGAACTGGCTCATCCAGCCTCCCCCCCACAGGAAAGTCCTCTTGGTCCTTTATTAATTGAGCCAGTTCCCTTAGTAATCTCGGGTATCCCACGGCCGGTGCCGGTACTGCCGCTTGTTGAAGCAGTGGGGGAGGAGGAGGAGGAGCTGGCGCTGATGGCACTGGTGGTTTAAAGAAACCCTCTTCATCACTGCTGTCTTCTTTACTTACAAAAATGCCTGTGGGAGGGTCTGGCCCTTCCCAAGACACATGATACCAGACTTCTATATAAGGCACCTGGTCTATAAGACCATATTTCACAATATAGTCTTTTACTTGAGCGATCCAATATCCATCAGTCAATCCATTTGTATTCCAAAAGTATGGGGCTTTGGGATCGACCAATGGATAAGTGGGCCACTGCTTCATGCACAACCTAATCATTTTCAGCTTGCTTAAATCCCTAGTATACTTCTTTAGCCAAGGCATATTCCACTGGTTTATAACCTGACCTAGGGGCACATCCGGATCTGGCCCCTTGCTGGATGCTCCTCCATTGCCAGCCTCCAGTCTCCTAGGTAGTTTGCTCTGTGCCTTCCCCATGACTGACCGTTTTCACTGATCTTGCTCTGAGGACTCCAGCCCGCGCTGGATGCGAATTTTAAGCCCTCTCTTTAGCAGCAAGATCTTATCAGACTCCCAGCAGACGCTGGCTATTTTTAAAGTCTGACTCCTTCAACACCCACCCCCGATGGAGCACTACAGCCGACCTGAGGCACCGGACTCTCACGGCTACCTGCAGGAACTGCGACTGTTTAACCACCCACACCAAAGAGGGTCCCTCGGTCAGTCACGTCCTCCCACAAGCCTTACAACTCACCTATTCCAGCTCTCGTCAGAGCCTACGACTGGACAATCCTCAACTGATCCTCAATCAGTTGGCCCTCCAACCGGTTGGTCTTCTTTGCCCGCTGCCCCAGCAGCCGGGCTTCACCTCTTTTCTCTGGACCGTCACTCTGTATAGGGACCTGGGTAGACAGTCCTGAGGGGTCTCGAACAGGGACGCTTCAACAATGGGAAGCGGTGGCCACTTACCCTTTTACTGGAACCCCTCCGGACCGGCAACACCTCAGGCTCCTGCCTGGCTCGCCAAATTGTCAGCGGGAAAAACCTCCCAGAAGAATTCCAATCCACAAGGTTCGATGATGCAGAGAAAAGAGTTTATTTGTAACGCGTTTGCAAAGGCGGGTCCCTCCGTGCAAGAAGGAACCCTGAATAGAGTTATCACTACACCTTTATACCCTTTTTCCCTGTCCTCCCCCTCTTTGAGGGTTCAGCTCACATTCTTCCTGTTACCTTGAAGTGGCCACTCTGATTTACAATTTTACAATGCCAGCAGGGTGTCAGGATGTTCCTACAATCCTTATCGTTGTTTTGGATTCTGATGGCTCACCTGACCCTAGTTTATTTTACATAAGGTCAAGATAACCGTGATTGCCTTTTTGTCAGGAAGAGGAAGAACAGACGTGTGATGAAGGTAATCAACACACCTCCTTGAGACATATATGGTTATCGATCGCATCCTCAGGAATGTATTTGCTAATTCTAATGTTTTTCATGTATATCGGGGCCCGTATTTCCTCCTTACTTCACAAGAAAGTTTACACAATCCTAGCAATCCCTCCCCCTTTGTATAACCTTGCTGGCGCCAGCTATTACCCACTATTATCAGCTACAAATTCTAACCCTAATGACTGTTTTAGCACCCATTTTCCTCCCCCCCCCTGCCTCCTTTCAGGCAGTCCTTTTTCTTCTAGATGAGTTTAAGGCACATCCAGGGGTTCTGTGAACCCCTCATTTTTCCCCGCTCACACTTGCTTGTGGATATACTCCATTTTCCAGCCCAGAATGGCTGAGGGCTGAGTTCCTTCAAAGTCTTCAACCACTAAGCAACCAAGCCAAGCTACCTCTGACCGTGCTTAGCACGTTCCACAATGCAGCCGCTGGGTCTTCACCTGACCTGCGGAGGCGTGTGGCAGGGACACGCCTGCTGTGGAGGAGGAATCGGTGAATCCTAATTCCTGGCAGGAGCCCAGTCCTCCCTTGACTCTCCTGCTTGATGCTTCTCCCCAAGGCCGCTTCCCCAGATTCCCAAAGACGCGACTTCCCCTCTCCAATGCTGGAAAATGCCCCTTTCTGGACTTGCAGAGCCGGAAGGGAACAGGCACGTGGTTTCTTCCTGCAGAAGGGAGCTCTCTGGCTTCTGGAAGGCCCAAAGGCTGCCTCCAGGGGATGGGGAGCTTGCTCATGTTGTCCTTCCTTACAGACCTCAGCACAGTCCTCTTCGATGATGCAGAAGAGGACCTTTTCCAGAGAGGTCAGCGTGACAGCACCGAACCACTGCTGTCCCCGGGACCGGTCTTTGCATGGATGGGACGCTCCAGGCTTTCGGACCCTCCTGAGCCCCCCCATCATGCCACAGTGCCACGGAGTGCCAGTGCTCCCAGCCCCACCATCAGCTATCTTCCGGTCACTCTGTCTAGGAAATGGAGCCCCTACATACAAAACCACCTCTACATGGTTCCCAAGAGGATGGAGACAGAGCAGACCAAGCAGAAGAAGACGTCCCACTTTTCCGGGCTGCAGAGGGCTGAGAAGGATGCCTGGCGTCCTCGCGGTTACGAGGAACGCATTTATTGCTCAGGATGCTGGAGTGTGCCAAGCGGAAGCTTCTGTTCCTCTAAGGCCAGCTCACATGACGTCAGCTCCCTCCGCACAGTGGACTACGTGCCAAGGCACCTCCGACCATCTGAGCAGGAACTCTGGGGATCCCACATGCTGAATAAGACTCTTCGGCGCCTGTGGGACGTGCCCATGCTGGTCCGGCAGTCCTTGCGGGGGTTCCATCCAGCTCCCCCACCACCCTCGGCCGTACATCTGCTCACAGCCCTCTACCTGGCAAGGATAAAGCTTCTGTTCCTCAACCAGTTGGTCCTCATCGTGCTAGAGACCCGAAGGCAGCTGGTGGTGCACGTCCGAATGATGGTCACGCAGGGCGGCGGGGTCGTCCCAGGCGGGCAGTGCAGCCGCTACGGGTGTTCGTGCCGGTCTCTCCCCCGCTTCTGAGACGGTCGACGGAGGAGTCCACGGCCATACCTCAGGCTGAGGAGGAAGCCCAGAATCAGAAGGCTTCCGCCAAAGAAATCCCCAACACCCCCAGAGGGACTTGCTCACTCTTTGCACACACAAGCTTTAGAAAGCCCCTGCGTTGTGATGGAAAAAAACCACAAAGCCATTTGGCAAAGGACGCTCTGCAGGACCGAGTTTCTGCTGTGGTTTGCTACTCCCAAGACGTCAGCCACCAACCAGGAAGAGTCACCCTTTCCAGTGCTCTCCCATCTGGGCTGAGAACAGGGTGGCTCCATTCCCAAGACCTTCCCTTTGCGGAGCAGGCCATTCTGGTTCCTCGAAGCCTCGAGGTGACACCCAGAATCCGTTGTGTGGGATTGCCCACAGCACTGGTCTTTGTGCTGCTTCTTCCAAGGAATGGCTCCACCAATTCCCGGTTCTACCACTTGCAGCACCCAAGCCACTGCGGTCCGCTTTGTCGCAAGATGCACCCTGTTCCTTTCAAAGGAGATCCAGGCGGAGTTGCAGCGGCACCTTAAAAGGAAGCAGTTGCAGCACAACTGGGGGCTGCCAGGCCTGGGGCAGCGTTCCCTTTCCTGCATTCTCATGAAGGTCCCCCGACTCAAACACCAAAGGCCGGGGGGGGGCACAGGAGTGTAAACATTCACCAGATTAAATTCTGCTTCTTTGGTCGAGAAACAAGGCAAAAGCTGGAGTTCAAGATGCAGAAAAGGGCCATCCCCCAGAGATGGGGGTAGAGAATGTGAAATGCCAGCTGGCTAAGAGATCTCTGGAGGTTCAGCTGGGAGCCACCCCACTGCTGGTCAGACGCTCGTGGAGCTTCACCTGTGGGAAAAGCCAGAAATCCCTTCATCGATGCAGCGGTTTCTCACCTTTGGCTTGCGCGGGAGATGTGAACCACCTCGAGCCGTCCATCGTTGGGCACCATTTGCCCTCTCTCTGGGGGTTGGGCATGCGCTACAGGTGCGTCTGTGGCGTGATGGCCCCCGAGTCCCCTCCTCAGCCTCTCAGGTCCCCAGGGCAGCCTCTGAACCCAAAGAGGCGAGTCCCCCTTTCCTTCTCCAGCGCGAGTGGCTCGAGGTGGAAGTTCGTATCTGAAAGAAGAGATGCAACATGGGGGGGAGGGGCTCCTGGCTCTCGTTGAAAAATCCCTAAAAGCCTTCCTGCCGCACCCCCATCCCCAGCTGCCTCCTAACCAAAAAGCTAAGATTTGGGTCAACATCTTGAAGGAGGACCTCTTCTTTTTGCCCAGGGACATCCAGAGTAAATTTGAGATCCACCCGCAGAAGGTGAAGCTATGTCAGCAGCGGGGTTTGCCAAAGGGGATCCCGGAGACGTCGAAGTTGGTGCGTCCGGGGTCCAGAAGTGACACCGCTGGGGGGAAAGTGCCAGAAGTGCCCCTCCCCTTGCGGGACAGCAGTCACGTCGTGCCCCCCGAGTCCTGGGCTACAGGGACCCGGAGGAGGGAGCCACGCATCAGGAGAGGAAAGGAACTCGGCCAGTGGCTCCGGTCCCACCGTCCGCCCCCATTCTGGTGGATGGTGGCCCGTCCTCTGTCTCCCGCCACTCCCGTCTGGGGGTGAGAGAATGGGGGACGCCTGAGGGGGGGCGAGAAATGACTGCCCTGGGGACCTGTCTCTGAGGGGGACACAACCGCTCCGGGAGACCAGGAGGGGCGAGCTCACCCCGGGAGCCTGTTGCCCTGGCACGAGCCAGACTCGCCAACCCCACAAGGGCCCGGATGAGACCGTTTCTGTCAGAGGCTCAATTCCAGGAAAGACACTCGGCATGAAGTCTGGGCTCCAGCTGTGGTCGCAGAGCCGGGAGCGGAAAGACAACCTGGGACGGCCCTGCAGAGGGGCCCAAGGGCCGCTGAGCCACACGCCCAGCCGAGAGTGGGCGTCCTGCAGAGACACCTGGAGCAGCCCAACTTCGGTCAGGAAGGAGGTGAAACTGAGCAGCCCAACATCGCACAGGCAAGAGCAGAAGTCGGGCAACCAAACACGGAACAGCCAAGAGCCGGAATCGGGCAGGAGGAAAGGGAAGTCAAAAATCCAAGAATGGCTTCTTGGCAGCACGGAAAAGTGTTTGGAAAGTAAGGCCCGACCTTCAAGTAGCAGGCAAGGGAGTCTGCAAAGCCACGTTTGGAAGAGCCAAGCCGAAGGAGATGAGCCCACCGTAAGGATCAAGGCTTGGCAACGTTGAAAGTCAGGACCCGGGAGAGAGAGAGATGTGGATGCCGCAAGGGCGGTAGATGGGAACCAGTTGCCGAGCGCCCAAATCGTAGTGACGTGAGTGTGGGGCTGCTGCGGCAGCCGTAAGTGTGAGGACCAGCCACAAGTCTTTTTCTCCAGCACCGTCTTAAGTCCAAACTGTCACTAAACGAATGACCATTAAGCGAGGAGTGCCTTTAAATGCGAAATTGTGTCGGATGTCCCGTCTGTGTCTATACAGCAGCTGCCCTGCCAGTTTAGGTGGGAGGGTGGTTTCCTTCTTGGTGGCTCTTTTTTTCCCAAAGAACTTTATTATTTTCCAAAGTATTCTTCAAGGGCATCCACTCCTTCATCCAAAGCAGACAAGAAGCATAAAAATACAACCTTACATCAGGTAAACCCATCCAGTGATGAGGCCGCTACTGTATCCCCTCAGGACTTTTGTGTTCAGTCGTGTGGACTGCGTGTATGTAGTTGCCTTTCTCTTGTCATGTACTCATCTTCCGCTCTGTTTGTGTGTGTGTGTGTCTGTGTGTTTGTGTACACCCAGACTTCCTCATTCTTTGGCATCTTGTAACAATTTATATTTAATTCTTGGTTTCTTGCCTTGCCAAATGAACTCAGAGACAGCCTGCCATTGTTTAAATGGTAAATCTGTTGACAAAATCGGTATAATCTGAAAAAGAGGCAACATCCTAGGCAAAACATTCATCTTAATCACAGAAATTCTCCCCGTAAGAGACTATTGTAGTTTTTCCCATCTTAACAAGTCTTCTTTCACATCATTCCGAATTGTAACGTCGTTATTCTGAAACGACATACTCTTCTCAGTTGATAAAATCACCCCCAAATATCGAACCTTTCTCTCAGTCTTAGACCAGTCTTACTCATCAGCAATTCTTGGTTGGACAAAGTCATATTTTGGGGCAGCATCTTTGTTTTTTGTTTCTTTACTTCCAGCCCTGCCAATGACACAAACTCTCTCGAATTCTTCATGAGATGTTCTACATTATCCAAAGGCTCTTGCAATATCAAAGCATGATGAATAAAGTCCTGTAGAATTTCCTTCATTCTTTCGGCCAATATTGAAGCAAATATTTTAGAGTTGTTATTCAACAGTGAAATGGGTCTATAATTCAGTTTCAGACGCCACTCTCCCCTTTCCTGCTGCCCCAACGCTTCAGACCATCCAGATGCCACAGAGAGTGGTTGGCAGGCAAGCTGACTGGAAGTTCTGGTTCTTTTGCAAGCTTGCTTTTGGGGCTCCAGGTCTAATGGGAGCGATTAAAAGAATGTGCATGGTATCAACGAGTGTTTCTCCACCTCAGCAACCTTAAGATGGGGGGACTTCAACTCCCAGCATTGCCCAGCCAGCATGGGGAACGGCTGGCTGGAGAATCCAGGGAGTTCAAGTCCCCCCATCTTATGGTTGCTGAGGTGGAGAAACACCGAGGTCAAAGACGAAGCGCATCCCGTCTTGTTTCTCGCGGTATCCATTCATCCAAATTGACCAGGAAGGCACAAGGAGACTTTAAGTGCCTTCCGAGGAACGCATTACAAACGCCCCCTGAAGGCAGTCCGTCTAAGGGAAGCTCTGCTTCGTAGCGGGCTAGCGCGTGCTCTCCCGTCTCCTCCACACTTGGAGCCAAAACAACGCTCGTGAAATACTTGCGCACGGCTTGGATCAGCCTTGTCCTAACCTGGCATTCCTCCCGATAGGCCAGAATTGCCACGCCCAAAACCGCCCGGTTCCAATGGGGACAGACGGATTAAGGAATGTTTGTGGAGAGGTGCCAATATTCGGTCAATTTTTGGGGAGCGGCGGGCGAAAACGGGCTGATTTCTCCAGGAGGGAGCTTTCTCAGACACAGCAGCTCGGAATAACTCTGAGGTTATTTGGGGTTTTACTATATGGGTCTGTTGAGGTTTTCCTACTAACGATTAAGACTGCTATTGTACCTAATCATTTTGGCCTGGGTGAAGAGGTTGTATTTGATTGACTCCTTCACGTGGTTAATGCAAATCGCCTGGGGGGAGGAGGACCTGCCCAGACTTCTCACTTCCTCTTTTTTTTCTCTGCCGGCAATGTAGCCAAGCAAGGCTTGCTCCAAAGGGGAGCTAAGTCCTTTAAATATGTTTTGCTTTTGTTTTGCTTCCGGTAAATAAATTATTTTTATAGAAAAGCTTGGTGTGTGACTTTTTTGACCTCTCCTGGGCTAAAGGCTTTCCCAGCATCTGCCAACAGGGTCTGTTTCGAACACAGCTCGGAATACACGAGTTTAGCATAAAGAAGCACGAGATTGCAAGAGCGTTTATCCCTTGTGTTCAGCCCACAAAATGAGACGATAAAAGGAATCCCGCCCCATCAAGTCCCGCCTACGGCGCCCCAAAGCGGATGCGTTCAACGGCTCGGCCCCAACCACAAGGTGGTGACTGTGGCGGTCCAGCAGCTGCGTTGATATTGCCTGCCATTCCGGAGATAACTTCAAATGACCAAGACCACCCACCTTGGACAGCATTGGTCCAGGATTTATCCCGCCGCCTTCTACGTTACGAAGACTGCGATCAAAACTAAAGCTTACGTTTTACAGTTCTCGGAGCACACAGCTTTTGCCTTTTGCCAATCTAGCAGAAGAGAGATCCTGGCGTTTCCCATAGCACCCGAACCGTTACCAATCTTGTTTCATACAGGAAAACTTACCGAGGGGTCGTCCCGAGCCGGGAATGAAAAGACCCAGGCAGTGGCTGGAACAGAGGTGGGTTTCTTTCCCAAGAGCAGGTACAGCGCACGCTGTTTGGAAGGCCACCCTGTGGATTTCCCCGCCAGCCAGTTATACGCTGGAGCTTGGCTGTTGCTGTGCTACGGTGTTCCCGCCTCCTCGGAACCTGAGCGAGGTGTAATTCCCCGGGGCTGCAGAGAGGAGGCGCTGTGTGCTCAGGCCCCCTGCTGTTTGCCTTTCCTGCTCCCATGGGCCGAGTTCCCTGCGGGGCTGTGGCTTTGGCCAGGGCCTGGACGGGCCACCTCGGGAGGACATTTTTCTCATCACAATCATGACAAGATTGGCTTAGACTGCCCCATGGGGCAGCCTTTAATCAATCAATCAATCAATCAGTCAATCAATCAATCAATCAATCAATCGTGACTGGGCCAGTCACTCTCTCTCAGCCAAACTCACCCCCCAGGGTTGTGGTTGTGGGGAAAACAGGAGGAGGAAGGAGTATTAGGTACCTTTGCCACCTTGAGTTAGGTATAAAAATAATAACGGCAGAAGGGAAACTAACTAACTACACAAATGAAGGCTAAAATACAATAGAAACAGAATCCTGAAATATAAATATAACATCCAAGATGGGGATATTAAAATGTTCTTCGTTTAAATTCATGTAAGTCACAGAGGCCATGAACTATTATCATCATTATCATTTTATGGATTTATTTCTATTTCCAATTTTGTCACTGCCCATCTCACTCAAGGAGCAAATAAAACGAAGATAAACACAGGTTAAAATACAATAAAAACAGTATACTGAAATATAAAAATAAACCTACAATCCAAGAGGGAGATATTAAAAAGTTCTTAATTTAAGTTCATGTAAGTCACGGGAGCGAAGGAGAAGAAGAAGAAGTGGTGTAATAATAGCTGTTATTATTCTTATTCTGATTCGGTTTTTCTCGCACTTTCCCTAGCCAGAAGTGCAACCACAAGATGGGCTAGAGCAGCCATATAAAGGGCCATCCTAAATTAATCCTTTTTCCTTGGGATCCCCGCTTTTCTGCAGCAGCTCAAGGCTCCCATCACAACACCCCAGCGAGGTGGGCTCAGAAAAAGACTCAGGGAGCTACAACTCCCTGTTAACTCCACAGGCCATCATCCGCAGCCGTGCCTCGCACGGCTGCCCTGAGGAGGGAGCGCCCGGGGCTCGATCGCGGTGCGCTTGCCTTCGTCCTGCGCCACCGCGCAGAACGAGCCCGGACCCGCTACGCTACACCGACCCCTCCGCTGACAGCCGGCCGCCGGGAAGCCTTAAGAAGGCGACGACGCAAGACCTGCATCCGGGACCCCGCCGCGGGCTGCCATGGCAACGCGCCAGCCCCTCCCTGGCATCCCCGCGCGCGCCTCTCTCCCTCCCGCTCTCCCGCTCAGAACCTGCGGAGGGAGGGAGGGGGGAGGAGCGGAATCACGAAGCGCGCTGGAGGAGTTTTGGCCCTCGCCGCCGCCGCAGGCCAAGCGCGCTTTTTCCTCCTGAGCGGGGGAAGCCGGCCCGCCCGCCCGCCCGCCCTTCTTCCGGCACCGACCTCCGAAACACGGCTCCCCGGGGCCTCTTCTCCGCTCTTCGGGAGTCCCCCTCTTCTTGTTTTCATCTTTGGGGCGGGACTCCCGTACGCTGCAATGCGTGCCACGCCCCCTTTGGGGGGATCGTAGCGCTGTCTGCCGCTGCTGTTTTAGCCGCGGCAGGCAGCAAATGATTGCCCTGCCTCTTCATAAAAGCAAACCCAGCCATCGCTTCGCCTTTTCAGATCCTTCCCCTTGTCACCTCGGAAGGGAATGGCAGAGGCCCAAGGCAAGATTTAATCGGTAGGGAAACTGAAGGTCTTTTTCACCCAGAGAGGAAGGTGATCCCCCAGTCAGACTCCCAAGACCTCAAGAAATCACTCTTTTTTGGTCAAGACTTAACAAAGCCTGACACGACCTAGAATAGGATGTAGAATAAACATACTCCCCGTGTAGAAAGAAGAGGTCCAAACACAGGATTTACTGCAGGGTGATTTTACACCACGGTCGCCACGTGTTGGATCAAAGGCCGGGAAGCATAATTTCACCCCATCAGGATTCACCGTTCAGGAATGGCAGATCCATCTCCACTTGTACAAACTGGAGCACGACTGGCCCAGAGAGAAGGTGCTATGGAAGTCGCCTGTCACATCTTCCGCTCTCGTAGCGCTGCGAAGGGAAGACAAAGCTTCCACTCGCGTCTTACTCCTGCAGAGTAGAGCAACCCAATCAAGGTTAAACTACCCAGGTTAGCCTAGAGAATGCGTGCCAATGGTGGGTCTGTAACTTCCCTGGGACGTTTTTTTAAGACCTTGTGGTGAGAACTCGGCCCCTGTGAACCAGAGGCTTTTCTGTCCCTGGCATACCCCAGGTTTCAAATAGTTCTCCCCCTTGAATACCCCAGGTTTCAAATAGTCGTCCCCCTTCCTCCTTTCCTCACCCCCCCCAATCTTTAAATCAAGATATATTGATCCCTTTTGGACATTTGGTTGATTTTCATGAACTGGGCCAGCTGGCTCTGAATGAAGTCCCACCCCCAGCCACCCCCCCACCCCCTGGCGGGACTAAATTTATTCATTTACAAGGTATTTTAAGATACTCAGTTGCTTCTCCTGAGACAGGCCAGCACTGGGGATTTCACTTGTTTCTTATTAGAATGACTTAGATATTGGAGTTCTGCTTTGTTTGTTTTAGGATTTGGGTGTAAGCATTTAGCATTTTTAATTAAGTTGAATCTGCTTTGGGAAGGGTTTTGTTCTGAAAAGCAGGATAAAAATGTTAAATCCTGATGAAAGGTTAGGACAGGGTTTGAGGGCATAATTGGCGACCCCTGAAATAGTGGGATCTTGGTGTTCCCAGCATTGCAAACTTGAGCTACCCATCTTCTCGGCTATTCTGCCCAAAATAACCTCATTCGGAATTCTAGATCGTGCCTGCAAATTACATCAATCCTGGGTAGTTCTAGAGGTAACCTAATCTGCCACCAGAATTAAGTTTGGATCTTCCTCTAGCTCAGGGGAAGCTAGAACTTGCTGGTAAACCAACTCTAGGTTCCTTCCTTGGATAGCTGGTGAACGAGAAAATAGGCTAAGTGAATGAGCAGCTTCACTATTTTTGGTTTCCCCAGGGGGCACTTGGGGGCATTGTCTGCAGGTGGGGACCTAGCCCAGCTGCTCTATGACACGCCCTGGGCATCGGCAGACATCAGGAGACAACTTAGCAGGCCTGGGTCATTTTGTGACCTGCCCTGAGAGGTTCAGCTCTTTGGGTGGCAATCAAGAGACAGCCTGAAATCCATACGTGGATTTCCTTTGTGCAGGTGAAATGGATTTCAGCTTTGGCTGCTCCTGGGAGCCTGGCTTCCTCCTCCTGGCCATGGCCATCCTGGCCTTTGTCCTGTTCCTAACCAGGAAGGTCTTCAATGGCCAATGCTCTGCTGACCTGGAGCGCCTCCAACCTCGGAGGAGCAGCCAAGCCAGGTCCCGAAGGTGGTCTGGAGCCCAGCAGGTGGGTGGATCACTGGCTGGTGGGCTGGGGGCGGTGGTTCTCCCCAAGGATTCAACCAGGGCTGTCCACAGGGTGTGACAAAAGAAATCACGAGACATGGCTGCCATCTTTATACATTTGACCATGCCCTGTGGACACCCTAGAACAGTTGTTCTTGAACCGTTTGACCCCCTGATCCCTTCTCCCGGTCTTGAAGGATGTCATTGGCCCCACAAGAAACCTGTCAGCATCTGTGATTTTCCACAAGGGTCTCAGCAGCGGCAGTCCCAAACTGGACCTTCGACTCACAGACGAGCGATCCCAAATGGCTCCTCCCCCCCCACCCCAGGAATGCCCGATTCCCGCCGTGGGTAATGCCCCCCAGCTCTGCTCCGGGACGGGAGCGGAGGGCATCCAAGGGTTTGGGAGGTCCCTGCACAGGCCGTCTTGCTGAGCACAGAGGCCGATTGGGAGGTGCCTAAAGGGGTGGGGAGCAAAGACAAGCCGTCCTGTGCTCCGAGGGCCACCTTCCTGAAGAGCTCTCGGGGAGGAGGAGGCTGCAAAACTTCAGTCTCGTGGTCTCCCCATCAAAGGTCACTTTTGTTCCTAAGCAAAGTGCTAGGAATGTTTCAACTGCCTCCTGCTGGATTCTTTGCTTGAAACCAGGTTTGCGCAGGTCTTCTGAGCAAATGGCTACGCTTGGCCACCAGGGCCTGTGCTCCAAGCGGTTGACACGGAGAAGACAGAAAGGCAGGCAGGGTCAGGAGAAAAATATAACTGTGGTCAATCTGAATTCGGTGGCTACAGTCAGAGTCTTCTCTTTCAGCACATTCTAGCAACACCCTTAATGTAGCCACCGAATTAACCGGTTTTCTGCCTTGGCCCAATGCACTGAACCTTCAGGTCAATAAAGGGATTGGTTCTGCACAATAGGCTAAACCACAAAAGATCTAATCCAAAGTAACCCAAAGCGGGAAGGGGGGAATATCACTTTTAAAATAAAAATAAAACACTGACAGCTTTGAAGTGGGCTGGGCACGGCAGCATGGATGGCTTTTCCAGCCCTGGGGAGTAAAGGCAGGACCTACTTGAGAAAGCAGCAGAGTGATTAAAACTGAAAAAGAAAAGAAAAAGAAAAAACCCTCTAAATTATATCTATTTTGATCAATTTTATTGAAAAGATCATGTATGTGAAAGGGAGACTACAGAGGCACTTTTGATATACTGCTTTCAACTTCAACATTCTACTCCCATTTTTCAACAAGGGGTGAAAAAGTCAAATGGGGCAGATGCAGGGTCTCTCTGGAAGGCACATCTGCAGCCCGGAGGCCGAGGAGCCTCTGCCCGTCAAGTAACTCCCTCTGCCCTCTCTTCCCAGCAGGGTCCCCCCAACCTCCGAGACCAGGAAGAGGACATCATGGGAATCGTAGAAGGTAACGTGAAGGCACACACACACACACACCCCGTGCCCCCGTGGCCCCGCCAGCCACAGGAAGGGCTCTTCCTCTCCCCTTTTACTCCTTATCCCAGCTCCTGGGGGGTCCCACGGCTGGCTCCCTACAGCCCACCCGGGTGCCCAGACTAAATCACTGAAGCGCAGAGTAACCAGCCAGGTTCATGCGCTTTATGCCCCAAAGATGTTCAGCAAGGTTAAGGGCGAGATCCTTTCCTGCAGTGGGCAAGTGTAGCCGTGGGAACACAGTCTAAGTAGGACAGGGCTGTGATGCAGGCTGAAGGCTGTCTTCGGACAACATGTATCGCTTGCTTGTGGATATACTCCATTTTCCAGCCCAGAATGGCTGAGGGCTGAGTTCCTTCAAAGTCTTCAACCACTAAGCAACCAAGCCAAGCTACCTCTGACCGTGCTTAGCACGTTCCACAATGCAGCCGCTGGGTCTTCACCTGACCTGCGGAGGCGTGTGGCAGGGACACGCCTGCTGTGGAGGAGGAATCGGTGAATCCTAATTCCTGGCAGGAGCCCAGTCCTCCCTTGACTCTCCTGCTTGATGCTTCTCCCCAAGGCCGCTTCCCCAGATTCCCAAAGACGCGACTTCCCCTCTCCAATGCTGGAAAATGCCCCTTTCTGGACTTGCAGAGCCGGAAGGGAACAGGCACGTGGTTTCTTCCTGCAGAAGGGAGCTCTCTGGCTTCTGGAAGGCCCAAAGGCTGCCTCCAGGGGATGGGGAGCTTGCTCATGTTGTCCTTCCTTACAGACCTCAGCACAGTCCTCTTCGATGATGCAGAAGAGGACCTTTTCCAGAGAGGTCAGCGTGACAGCACCGAACCACTGCTGTCCCCGGGACCGGTCTTTGCATGGATGGGACGCTCCAGGCTTTCGGACCCTCCTGAGCCCCCCCATCATGCCACAGTGCCACGGAGTGCCAGTGCTCCCAGCCCCACCATCAGCTATCTTCCGGTCACTCTGTCTAGGAAATGGAGCCCCTACATACAAAACCACCTCTACATGGTTCCCAAGAGGATGGAGACAGAGCAGACCAAGCAGAAGAAGACGTCCCACTTTTCCGGGCTGCAGAGGGCTGAGAAGGATGCCTGGCGTCCTCGCGGTTACGAGGAACGCATTTATTGCTCAGGATGCTGGAGTGTGCCAAGCGGAAGCTTCTGTTCCTCTAAGGCCAGCTCACATGACGTCAGCTCCCTCCGCACAGTGGACTACGTGCCAAGGCACCTCCGACCATCTGAGCAGGAACTCTGGGGATCCCACATGCTGAATAAGACTCTTCGGCGCCTGTGGGACGTGCCCATGCTGGTCCGGCAGTCCTTGCGGGGGTTCCATCCAGCTCCCCCACCACCCTCGGCCGTACATCTGCTCACAGCCCTCTACCTGGCAAGGATAAAGCTTCTGTTCCTCAACCAGTTGGTCCTCATCGTGCTAGAGACCCGAAGGCAGCTGGTGGTGCACGTCCGAATGATGGTCACGCAGGGCGGCGGGGTCGTCCCAGGCGGGCAGTGCAGCCGCTACGGGTGTTCGTGCCGGTCTCTCCCCCGCTTCTGAGACGGTCGACGGAGGAGTCCACGGCCATACCTCAGGCTGAGGAGGAAGCCCAGAATCAGAAGGCTTCCGCCAAAGAAATCCCCAACACCCCCAGAGGGACTTGCTCACTCTTTGCACACACAAGCTTTAGAAAGCCCCTGCGTTGTGATGGAAAAAAACCACAAAGCCATTTGGCAAAGGACGCTCTGCAGGACCGAGTTTCTGCTGTGGTTTGCTACTCCCAAGACGTCAGCCACCAACCAGGAAGAGTCACCCTTTCCAGTGCTCTCCCATCTGGGCTGAGAACAGGGTGGCTCCATTCCCAAGACCTTCCCTTTGCGGAGCAGGCCATTGTGGTTCCTCGAAGCCTCGAGGTGACACCCAGAATCCGTTGTGTGGGATTGCCCACAGCACTGGTCTTTGTGCTGCTTCTTCCAAGGAATGGCTCCACCAATTCCCGGTTCTACCACTTGCAGCACCCAAGCCACTGCGGTCCGCTTTGTCGCAAGATGCACCCTGTTCCTTTCAAAGGAGATCCAGGCGGAGTTGCAGCGGCACCTTAAAAGGAAGCAGTTGCAGCACAACTGGGGGCTGCCAGGCCTGGGGCAGCGTTCCCTTTCCTGCATTCTCATGAAGGTCCCCCGACTCAAACACCAAAGGCCGGGGGGGGGGCACAGGAGTGTAAACATTCACCAGATTAAATTCTGCTTCTTTGGTCGAGAAACAAGGCAAAAGCTGGAGTTCAAGATGCAGAAAAGGGCCATCCCCCAGAGATGGGGGTAGAGAATGTGAAATGCCAGCTGGCTAAGAGATCTCTGGAGGTTCAGCTGGGAGCCACCCCACTGCTGGTCAGACGCTCGTGGAGCTTCACCTGTGGGAAAAGCCAGAAATCCCTTCATCGATGCAGCGGTTTCTCACCTTTGGCTTGCGCGGGAGATGTGAACCACCTCGAGCCGTCCATCGTTGGGCACCATTTGCCCTCTCTCTGGGGGTTGGGCATGCGCTACGGGTGCGTCTGTGGCGTGATGGCCCCCGAGTCCCCTCCTCAGCCTCTCAGGTCCCCAGGGCAGCCTCTGAACCCAAAGAGGCGAGTCCCCCTTTCCTTCTCCAGCGCGAGTGGCTCGAGGTGGAAGTTCGTATCTGAAAGAAGAGATGCAACATGGGGGGGAGGGGCTCCTGGCTCTGGTTGAAAAATCCCTAAAAGCCTTCCTGCCGCACCCCCATCCCCAGCTGCCTCCTAACCAAAAAGCTAAGATTTGGGTCAACATCTTGAAGGAGGACCTCTTCTTTTTGCCCAGGGACATCCAGAGTAAATTTGAGATCCACCCGCAGAAGGTGAAGCTATGTCAGCAGCGGGGTTTGCCAAAGGGGATCCCGGAGACGTCGAAGTTGGTGCGTCCGGGGTCCAGAAGTGACACCGCTGGGGGGAAAGTGCCAGAAGTGCCCCTCCCCTTGCGGGACAGCAGTCACGTCGTGCCCCCCGAGTCCTGGGCTACAGGGACCCGGAGGAGGGAGCCACGCATCAGGAGAGGAAAGGAACTCGGCCAGTGGCTCCGGTCCCACCGTCCGCCCCCATTCTGGTGGATGGTGGCCCGTCCTCTGTCTCCCGCCACTCCCGTCTGGGGGTGAGAGAATGGGGGACGCCTGAGGGGGGGCGAGAAATGACTGCCCTGGGGACCTGTCTCTGAGGGGGACACAACCGCTCCGGGAGACCAGGAGGGGCGAGCTCACCCTGGGAGCCTGTTGCCCTGGCACGAGCCAGACTCGCCAACCCCACAAGGGCCCGGATGAGACCGTTTCTGTCAGAGGCTCAATTCCAGGAAAGACACTCGGCATGAAGTCTGGGCTCCAGCTGTGGTCGCAGAGCCGGGAGCGGAAAGACAACCTGGGACGGCCCTGCAGAGGGGCCCAAGGGCCGCTGAGCCACACGCCCAGCCGAGAGTGGGCGTCCTGCAGAGACACCTGGAGCAGCCCAACTTCGGTCAGGAAGGAGGTGAAACTGAGCAGCCCAACATCGCACAGGCAAGAGCAGAAGTCGGGCAACCAAACACGGAACAGCCAAGAGCCGGAATCGGGCAGGAGGAAAGGGAAGTCAAAAATCCAAGAATGGCTTCTTGGCAGCACGGAAAAGTGTTTGGAAAGTAAGGCCCGACCTTCAAGTAGCAGGCAAGGGAGTCTGAAAAGCCACGTTTGGAAGAGCCAAGCCGAAGGAGATGAGCCCACCGTAAGGATCAAGGCTTGGCAACGTTGAAAGTCAGGACCCGGGAGAGAGAGAGATGTGGATGCCGCAAGGGCGGTAGATGGGAACCAGTTGCCGAGCGCCCAAATCGTAGTGACGTGAGTGTGGGGCTGCTGCGGCAGCCGTAAGTGTGAGGACCAGCCACAAGTCTTTTTCTCCAGCACCGTCTTAAGTCCAAACTGTCACTAAACGAATGACCATTAAGCGAGGAGTGCCTTTAAATGCGAAATTGTGTCGGATGTCCCGTCTGTGTCTATACAGCAGCTGCCCTGCCAGTTTAGGTGGGAGGGTGGTTTCCTTCTTGGTGGCTCTTTTTTTCCCAAAGAACTTTATTATTTTCCAAAGTATTCTTCAAGGGCATCCACTCCTTCATCCAAAGCAGACAAGAAGCATAAAAATACAACCTTACATCAGGTAAACCCATCCAGTGATGAGGCCGCTACTGTATCCCCTCAGGACTTTTGTGTTCAGTCGTGTGGACTGCGTGTATGTAGTTGCCTTTCTCTTGTCATGTACTCATCTTCCGCTCTGTTTGTGTGTGTGTGTGTCTGTGTGTTTGTGTACACCCAGACTTCCTCATTCTTTGGCATCTTGTAACAATTTATATTTAATTCTTGGTTTCTTGCCTTGCCAAATGAACTCAGAGACAGCCTGCCATTGTTTAAATGGTAAATCTGTTGACAAAATCGGTATAATCTGAAAAAGAGGCAACATCCTAGGCAAAACATTCATCTTAATCACAGAAATTCTCCCCGTAAGAGACTATTGTAGTTTTTCCCATCTTAACAAGTCTTCTTTCACATCATTCCGAATTGTAACGTCGTTATTCTGAAACGACATACTCTTCTCAGTTGATAAAATCACCCCCAAATATCGAACCTTTCTCTCAGTCTTAGACCAGTCTTACTCATCAGCAATTCTTGGTTGGACAAAGTCATATTTTGGGGCAGCATCTTTGTTTTTTGTTTCTTTACTTCCAGCCCTGCCAATGACACAAACTCTCTCGAATTCTTCATGAGATGTTCTACATTATCCAAAGGCTCTTGCAATATCAAAGCATGATGAATAAAGTCCTGTAGAATTTCCTTCATTCTTTCGGCCAATATTGAAGCAAATATTTTAGAGTTGTTATTCAACAGTGAAATGGGTCTATAATTCAGTTTCAGACGCCACTCTCCCCTTTCCTGCTGCCCCAACGCTTCAGACCATCCAGATGCCACAGAGAGTGGTTGGCAGGCAAGCTGACTGGAAGTTCTGGTTCTTTTGCAAGCTTGCTTTTGGGGCTCCAGGTCTAATGGGAGCGATTAAAAGAATGTGCATGGTATCAACGAGTGTTTCTCCACCTCAGCAACCTTAAGATGGGGGGACTTCAACTCCCAGCATTGCCCAGCCAGCATGGGGAACGGCTGGCTGGAGAATCCAGGGAGTTCAAGTCCCCCCATCTTATGGTTGCTGAGGTGGAGAAACACCGAGGTCAAAGACGAAGCGCATCCCGTCTTGTTTCTCGCGGTATCCATTCATCCAAATTGACCAGGAAGGCACAAGGAGACTTTAAGTGCCTTCCGAGGAACGCATTACAAACGCCCCCTGAAGGCAGTCCGTCTAAGGGAAGCTCTGCTTCGTAGCGGGCTAGCGCGTGCTCTCCCGTCTCCTCCACACTTGGAGCCAAAACAACGCTCGTGAAATACTTGCGCACGGCTTGGATCAGCCTTGTCCTAACCTGGCATTCCTCCCGATAGGCCAGAATTGCCACGCCCAAAACCGCCCGGTTCCAATGGGGACAGACGGATTAAGGAATGTTTGTGGAGAGGTGCCAATATTCGGTCAATTTTTGGGGAGCGGCGGGCGAAAACGGGCTGATTTCTCCAGGAGGGAGCTTTCTCAGACACAGCAGCTCGGAATAACTCTGAGGTTATTTGGGGTTTTACTATATGGGTCTGTTGAGGTTTTTGCTACTAACGATTAAGACTGCTATTGTACCTAATCATTTTGGCCTGGGTGAAGAGGTTGTATTTGATTGACTCCTTCACGTGGTTAATGCAAATCGCCTGGGGGGAGGAGGACCTGCCCAGACTTCTCATTTCCTCTTTTTTTTCTCTGCCGGCAATGTAGCCAAGCAAGGCTTGCTCCAAAGGGGAGCTAAGTCCTTTAAATATGTTTTGCTTTTGTTTTGCTTCCGGTAAATAAATTATTTTTATAGAAAAGCTTGGTGTGTGACTTTTTTGACCTCTCCTGGGCTAAAGGCTTTCCCAGCATCTGCCAACAGGGTCTGTTTCGAACACAGCTCGGAATACACGAGTTTAGCATAAAGAAGCACGAGATTGCAAGAGCGTTTATCCCTTGTGTTCAGCCCACAAAATGAGACGATAAAAGGAATCCCGCCCCATCAAGTCCCGCCTACGGCGCCCCAAAGCGGATGCGTTCAACGGCTCGGCCCCAACCACAAGGTGGTGACTGTGGCGGTCCAGCAGCTGCGTTGATATTGCCTGCCATTCCGGAGATAACTTCAAATGACCAAGACCACCCACCTTGGACAGCATTGGTCCAGGATTTATCCCGCCGCCTTCTACGTTACAAAGACTGCGATCAAAACTAAAGCTTACGTTTTACAGTTCTCGGAGTGCACAGCTTTTGCCTTTTGCCAATCTAGCAGAAGAGAGATCCTGGCGTTTCCCATAGCACCCGAACCGTTACCAATCTTGTTTCATACAGGAAAACTTACCGAGGGGTCGTCCCGAGCCGGGAATGAAAAGACCCAGGCAGTGGCTGGAACAGAGGTGGGTTTCTTTCCCAAGAGCAGGTACAGCGCATGCTGGTTGGAAGGCCACCCTGTGGATTTCCCCGCCAGCCAGTTATACGCTGGAGCTTGGCTGTTGCTGTGCTACGGTGTTCCCGCCTCCTCGGAACCTGAGCGAGGTGTAATTCCCCCGGGCTGCAGAGAGGAGGCGCTGTGTGCTCAGGCCCCCTGCTGTTTGCCTTTCCTGCTCCCATGGGCCGAGTTCCCTGCGGGGCTGTGGCTTTGGCCAGGGCCTGGACGGGCCACCTCGGGAGGACATTTTTCTCATCACAATCATGACAAGATTGGCTTAGACTGCCCCATGGGGCAGCCTTTAATCAATCAATCAATCAATCAGTCAGTCAATCAATCAATCAATCAATCAATCGTGACTGGGCCAGTCACTCTCTCTCAGCCAAACTCACCCCCCAGGGTTGTGGTTGTGGGGAAAACAGGAGGAGGAAGGAGTATTAGGTACCTTTGCCACCTTGAGTTAGGTATAAAAATAATAACGGCAGAAGGGAAACTAACTAACTACACAAATGAAGGCTAAAATACAATAGAAACAGAATCCTGAAATATAAATATAACATCCAAGATGGGGATATTAAAATGTTCTTCGTTTAAATTCATGTAAGTCACAGAGGCCATGAACTATTATCATTGTCATTTTATGGATTTATTTCTATTTCCAATTTTGTCACTGCCCATCTCACTCAAGGAGCAAATAAAACGAAGATAAACACAGGTTAAAATACAATAAAAACAGTATACTGAAATATAAAAATAAACCTACAATCCAAGAGGGAGATATTAAAAAGTTCTTAATTTAAGTTCATGTAAGTCACGGGAGCGAAGGAGAAGAAGAAGAAGTGGTGTAATAATAGCTGTTATTATTCTTATTCTGATTCGGTTTTTCTCGCACTTTTCCTAGCCAGAAGTGCAACCACAAGATGGGCTAGAGCAGCCATATAAAGGGCCATCCTAAATTAATCCTTTTTCCTTGGGATCCCCGCTTTTCTGCAGCAGCTCAAGGCTCCCATCACAACAACCCAGCGAGGTGGGCTCAGAAAAAGACTCAGGGAGCTACAACTCCCTGTTAACTCCACAGGCCATCATCCGCAGCCGTGCCTCGCACGGCTGCCCTGAGGAGGGAGCGCCCGGGGCTCGATCGCGGTGCGCTTGCCTTCGTCCTGCGCCACCGCGCAGAACGAGCCCGGACCCGCTACGCTACACCGACCCCTCCGCTGACAGCCGGCCGCCGGGAAGCCTTAAGAAGGCGACGACGCAAGACCTGCATCCGGGACCCCGCCGCGGGCTGCCATGGCAACGCGCCAGCCCCTCCCTGGCATCCCCGCGCGCGCCTCTCTCCCTCCCGCTCTCCCGCTCAGAACCTGCGGAGGGAGGGAGGGGGGAGGAGCGGAATCACGAAGCGCGCTGGAGGAGTTTTGGCCCTCGCCGCCGCCGCAGGCCAAGCGCGCTTTTTCCTCCTGAGCGGGGGAAGCCGGCCCGCCCGCCCGCCCGCCCGCCCGCCCTTCTTCCGGCACCGACCTCCGAAACACGGCTCCCCGGGGCCTCTTCTCCGCTCTTCGGGAGTCCCCCTCTTCTTGTTTTCATCTTTGGGGCGGGACTCCCGTACGCTGCAATGCGTGCCACGCCCCCTTTGGGGGGATCGTAGCGCTGTCTGCCGCTGCTGTTTTAGCTGCGGCTGGCAGCAAATGATTGCCCTGCCTCTTCATAAAAGCAAACCCAGCCATCGCTTCGCCTTTTCAGATCCTTCCCCTTGTCACCTCGGAAGGGAATGGCAGAGGCCCAAGGCAAGATTTAATCGGTAGGGAAACTGAAGGTCTTTTTCACCCAGAGAGGAAGGTGATCACCCAGTCAGACTCCCAAGACCTCAAGAAATCACTCTTTTTTGGTCAAGACTTAACAAAGCCTGACACGACCTAGAATAGGATGTAGAATAAACATACCCCCCGTGTAGAAAGAAGAGGTCCAAACACAGGATTTACTGCAGGGTGATTTTACACCACGGTCGCCACGTGTTGGATCAAAGGCCGGGAAGCATAATTTCACCCCATCAGGATTCACCGTTCAGGAATGGCAGATCCATCTCCACTTGTACAAACTGGAGCACGACTGGCCCAGAGAGAAGGTGCTATGGAAGTCGCCTGTCACATCTTCCGCTCTCGTAGCGCTGCGAAGGGAAGACAAAGCTTCCACTCGCGTCTTACTCCTGCAGAGTAGAGCAACCCAATCAAGGTTAAACTACCCAGGTTAGCCTAGAGAATGCGTGCCAATGGTGGGTCTGTAACTTCCCTGGGACGTTTTTTTAAGACCTTGTGGTGAGAACTCGGCCCCTGTGAACCAGAGGCTTTTCTGTCCCTGGCATACCCCAGGTTTCAAATAGTTCTCCCCCTTGAATACCCCAGGTTTCAAATAGTCGTCCCCCTTCCTCCTTTCCTCACCCCCCCCAATCTTTAAATCAAGATATATTGATCCCTTTTGGACATTTGGTTGATTTTCATGAACTGGGCCAGCTGGCTCTGAATGAAGTCCCACCCCCAGCCACCCCCCCACCCCCTGGCGGGACTAAATTTATTCATTTACAAGGTATTTTAAGGTACTCAGTTGCTTCTCCTGAGACAGGCCAGCACTGGGGATTTCACTTGTTTCTTATTAGAATGACTTAGATATTGGGAGTTCTGCTTTGTTTGTTTTAGGATTTGGGTGTAAGCATTTAGCATTTTTAATTAAGTTGAATCTGCTTTGGGAAGGGTTTTGTTCTGAAAAGCAGGATAAAAATGTTAAATCCTGATGAAAGGTTAGGACAGGGTTTGAGGGCATAATTGGCGACCCCTGAAATAGTGGGATCTTGGTGTTCCCAGCATTGCAAACTTGAGCTACCCATCTTCTCGGCTATTCTGCCCAAAATAACCTCATTCGGAATTCTAGATCGTGCCTGCAAATTACATCAATCCTGGGTAGTTCTAGAGGTAACCTAATCTGCCACCAGAATTAAGTTTGGATCTTCCTCTAGCTCAGGGGAAGCTAGAACTTGCTGGGAAACCAACTCTAGGTTCCTTCCTTGGATAGCTGGTGAACGAGAAAATAGGCTAAGTGAATGAGCAGCTTCACCATTTTTGGTTTCCCCAGGGGGTGCTTGGGGGCATTGTCTGCAGGTGGGGACCTAGCCCAGCTGCTCTATGACACGCCCTGGGCATCGGCAGACATCAGGAGACAACTTAGCAGGCCTGGGTCATTTTGTGACCTGCCCTGAGAGGTTCAGCTCTTTGGGTGGCAATCAAGAGACAGCCTGAAATCCATACGTGGATTTCCTTTGTGCAGGTGAAATGGATTTCAGCTTTGGCTGCTCCTGGGAGCCTGGCTTCCTCCTCCTGGCCATGGCCATCCTGGCCTTTGTCCTGTTCCTAACCAGGAAGGTCTTCAATGGCCAATGCTCTGCTGACCTGGAGCGCCTCCAACCTCGGAGGAGCAGCCAAGCCAGGTCCCGAAGGTGGTCTGGAGCCCAGCAGGTGGGTGGATCACTGGCTGGTGGGCTGGGGGCGGTGGTTCTCCCCAAGGATTCAACCAGGGCTGTCCACAGGGTGTGACAAAAGAAATCACGAGACATGGCTGCCATCTTTATACATTTGACCATGCCCTGTGGACACCCTAGAACAGTTGTTCTTGAACCGTTTGACCCCCTGATCCCTTCTCCCGGTCTTGAAGGATGTCATTGGCCCCACAAGAAACCTGTCAGCATCTGTGATTTTCCACAAGGGTCTCAGCAGCGGCAGTCCCAAACTGGACCTTCGACTCACAGACGAGCGATCCCAAATGGCTCCTCCCCCCCCACCCCAGGAATGCCCGATTCCTGCCGTGGGTAATGCCCCCCAGCTCTGCTCTGGGCCGGGAGCGGAGGGCATCCAAGGGTTTGGGAGGTCCCTGCACAGGCCGTCTTGCTGAGCACAGAGGCCGATTGGGAGGTGCCAAAAGGGGTGGGGAGCAAAGACAAGCCGTCCTGTGCTCCGAGGGCCACCTTCCTGAAGAGCTCTCGGGGAGGAGGAGGCTGCAAAACTTCAGTCTCGTGGTCTCCCCATCAAAGGTCACTTTTGTTCCTAAGCAAAGTGCTAGGAATGTTTCAACTGCCTCCTGCTGGATTCTTTGCTTGAAACCAGGTTTGCGCAGGTCTTCTGAGCAAATGGCTACGCTTGGCCACCAGGGCCTGTGCTCCAAGCGGTTGACACGGAGAAGACAGAAAGGCAGGCAGGGTCAGGAGAAAAATATAACTGTGGTCAATCTGAATTCGGTGGCTACAGTCAGAGTCTTCTCTTTCAGCACATTCTAGCAACACCCTTAATGTAGCCACCGAATTAACCGGTTTTCTGCCTTGGCCCAATGCACTGAACCTTCAGGTCAATAAAGGGATTGGTTCTGCACAATAGGCTAAACCACAAAAGATCTAATCCAAAGTAACCCAAAGCGGGAAGGGGGGAATATCACTTTTAAAATAAAAATAAAACACTGACAGCTTTGAAGTGGGCTGGGCACGGCAGCATGGATGGCTTTTCCAGCCCTGGGGAGTAAAGGCAGGACCTACTTGAGAAAGCAGCAGAGTGATTAAAACTGAAAAAGAAAAGAAAAAGAAAAAACCCTCTAAATTATATCTATTTTGATCAATTTTATTGAAAAGATCATGTATGTGAAAGGGAGACTACAGAGGCACTTTTGATATACTGCTTTCAACTTCAACATTCTACTCCCATTTTTCAACAAGGGGTGAAAAAGTCAAATGGGGCAGATGCAGGGTCTCTCTGGAAGGCACATCTGCAGCCCGGAGGCCGAGGAGCCTCTGCCCGTCAAGTAACTCCCTCTGCCCTCTCTTCCCAGCAGGGTCCCCCCAACCTCCGAGACCAGGAAGAGGACATCATGGGAATCGTAGAAGGTAACGTGAAGGCACACACACACACCCCCGTGCCCCCGTGGCCGGCCCCGCCAGCCACAGGAAGGGCTCTTCCTCTCCCCTTTTACTCCTTATCCCAGCTCCTGGGGGGTCCCACGGCTGGCTCCCTACAGCCCACCCGGGTGCCCAGACTAAATCCCTGAAGCGCAGAGTAACCAGCCAGGTTCATGCGCTTTATGCCCCAAAGATGTTCAGCAAGGTTAAGGGCGAGATCCTTTCCTGCAGTGGGCAAGTGTAGCCGTGGGAACACAGTCTAAGTAGGACAGGGCTGTGATGCAGGCTGAAGGCTGTCTTTGGACAACATGTATCGCTTGCTTGTGGATATACTCCATTTTCCAGCCCAGAATGGCTGAGGGCTGAGTTCCTTCAAAGTCTTCAACCACTAAGCAACCAAGCCAAGCTACCTCTGACCGTGCTTAGCACGTTCCACAATGCAGCCGCTGGGTCTTCACCTGACCTGCGGAGGCGTGTGGCAGGGACACGCCTGCTGTGGAGGAGGAATCGGTGAATCCTAATTCCTGGCAGGAGCCCAGTCCTCCCTTGACTCTCCTGCTTGATGCTTCTCCCCAAGGCCGCTTCCCCAGATTCCCAAAGACGCGACTTCCCCTCTCCAATGCTGGAAAATGCCCCTTTCTGGACTTGCAGAGCCGGAAGGGAACAGGCACGTGGTTTCTTCCTGCAGAAGGGAGCTCTCTGGCTTCTGGAAGGCCCAAAGGCTGCCTCCAGGGGATGGGGAGCTTGCTCATGTTGTCCTTCCTTACAGACCTCAGCACAGTCCTCTTCGATGATGCAGAAGAGGACCTTTTCCAGAGAGGTCAGCGTGACAGCACCGAACCACTGCTGTCCCCGGGACCGGTCTTTGCATGGATGGGACGCTCCAGGCTTTCGGACCCTCCTGAGCCCCCCCATCATGCCACAGTGCCACGGAGTGCCAGTGCTCCCAGCCCCACCATCAGCTATCTTCCGGTCACTCTGTCTAGGAAATGGAGCCCCTACATACAAAACCACCTCTACATGGTTCCCAAGAGGATGGAGACAGAGCAGACCAAGCAGAAGAAGACGTCCCACTTTTCCGGGCTGCAGAGGGCTGAGAAGGATGCCTGGCATCCTCGCGGTTACGAGGAACGCATTTATTGCTCAGGATGCTGGAGTGTGCCAAGCGGAAGCTTCTGTTCCTCTAAGGCCAGCTCACATGACGTCAGCTCCCTCCGCACAGTGGACTACGTGCCAAGGCACCTCCGACCATCTGAGCAGGAACTCTGGGGATCCCACATGCTGAATAAGACTCTTCGGCGCCTGTGGGACGTGCCCATGCTGGTCCGGCAGTCCTTGCGGGGGTTCCATCCAGCTCCCCCACCACCCTCGGCCGTACATCTGGTCACAGCCCTCTACCTGGCAAGGATAAAGCTTCTGTTCCTCAACCAGTTGGTCCTCATCGTGCTAGAGACCCGAAGGCAGCTGGTGGTGCACGTCCGAATGATGGTCACGCAGGGCGGCGGGGTCGTCCCAGGCGGGCAGTGCAGCCGCTACGGGTGTTCGTGCCGGTCTCTCCCCCGCTTCTGAGACGGTCGACGGAGGAGTCCACGGCCATACCTCAGGCTGAGGAGGAAGCCCAGAATCAGAAGGCTTCCGCCAAAGAAATCCCCAACACCCCCAGAGGGACTTGCTCACTCTTTGCACACACAAGCTTTAGAAAGCCCCTGCGTTGTGATGGAAAAAAACCACAAAGCCATTTGGCAAAGGACGCTCTGCAGGACCGAGTTTCTGCTGTGGTTTGCTACTCCCAAGACGTCAGCCACCAACCAGGAAGAGTCACCCTTTCCAGTGCTCTCCCATCTGGGCTGAGAACAGGGTGGCTCCATTCCCAAGACCTTCCCTTTGCGGAGCAGGCCATTCTGGTTCCTCGAAGCCTCGAGGTGACACCCAGAATCCGTTGTGTGGGATTGCCCACAGCACTGGTCTTTGTGCTGCTTCTTCCAAGGAATGGCTCCACCAATTCCCGGTTCTACCACTTGCAGCACCCAAGCCACTGCGGTCCGCTTTGTCGCAAGATGCACCCTGTTCCTTTCAAAGGAGATCCAGGCGGAGTTGCAGCGGCACCTTAAAAGGAAGCAGTTGCAGCACAACTGGGGGCTGCCAGGCCTGGGGCAGCGTTCCCTTTCCTGCATTCTCATGAAGGTCCCCCGACTCAAACACCAAAGGCCGGGGGGGGGCACAGGAGTGTAAACATTCACCAGATTAAATTCTGCTTCTTTGGTCGAGAAACAAGGCAAAAGCTGGAGTTCAAGATGCAGAAAAGGGCCATCCCCCAGAGATGGGGGTAGAGAATGTGAAATGCCAGCTGGCTAAGAGATCTCTGGAGGTTCAGCTGGGAGCCACCCCACTGCTGGTCAGACGCTCGTGGAGCTTCACCTGTGGGAAAAGCCAGAAATCCCTTCATCGATGCAGCGGTTTCTCACCTTTGGCTTGCGCGGGAGATGTGAACCACCTCGAGCCGTCCATCGTTGGGCACCATTTGCCCTCTCTCTGGGGGTTGGGCATGCGCTACGGGTGCGTCTGTGGCGTGATGGCCCCCGAGTCCCCTCCTCAGCCTCTCAGGTCCCCAGGGCAGCCTCTGAACCCAAAGAGGCGAGTCCCCCTTTCCTTCTCCAGCGCGAGTGGCTCGAGGTGGAAGTTCGTATCTGAAAGAAGAGATGCAACATGGGGGGGAGGGGCTCCTGGCTCTCGTTGAAAAATCCCTAAAAGCCTTCCTGCCGCACCCCCATCCCCAGCTGCCTCCTAACCAAAAAGCTAAGATTTGGGTCAACATCTTGAAGGAGGACCTCTTCTTTTTGCCCAGGGACATCCAGAGTAAATTTGAGATCCACCCGCAGAAGGTGAAGCTATGTCAGCAGCGGGGTTTGCCAAAGGGGATCCCGGAGACGTCGAAGTTGGTGCGTCCGGGGTCCAGAAGTGACACCGCTGGGGGGAAAGTGCCAGAAGTGCCCCTCCCCTTGCGGGACAGCAGTCACGTCGTCCCCCCCGAGTCCTGGGCTACAGGGACCCGGAGGAGGGAGCCACGCATCAGGAGAGGAAAGGAACTCGGCCAGTGGCTCCGGTCCCACCGTCCGCCCCCATTCTGGTGGATGGTGGCCCGTCCTCTGTCTCCCGCCACTCCCGTCTGGGGGTGAGAGAATGGGGGACGCCTGAGGGGGGGCGAGAAATGACTGCCCTGGGGACCTGTCTCTGAGGGGGACACAACCGCTCCGGGAGACCAGGAGGGGCGAGCTCACCCCGGGAGCCTGTTGCCCTGGCACGAGCCAGACTCGCCAACCCCACAAGGGCCCAGATGAGACCGTTTCTGTCAGAGGCTCAATTCCAGGAAAGACACTCGGCATGAAGTCTGGGCTCCAGCTGTGGTCGCAGAGCCGGGAGCGGAAAGACAACCTGGGACGGCCCTGCAGAGGGGCCCAAGGGCCGCTGAGCCACACGCCCAGCCGAGAGTGGGCGTCCTGCAGAGACACCTGGAGCAGCCCAACTTCGGTCAGGAAGGAGGTGAAACTGAGCAGCCCAACATCGCACAGGCAAGAGCAGAAGTCGGGCAACCAAACACGGAACAGCCAAGAGCCGGAATCGGGCAGGAGGAAAGGGAAGTCAAAAATCCAAGAATGGCTTCTTGGCAGCACGGAAAAGTGTTTGGAAAGTAAGGCCCGACCTTCAAGTAGCAGGCAAGGGAGTCTGCAAAGCCACGTTTGGAAGAGCCAAGCCGAAGGAGATGAGCCCACCGTAAGGATCAAGGCTTGGCAACGTTGAAAGTCAGGACCCGGGAGAGAGAGAGATGTGGATGCCGCAAGGGCGGTAGATGGGAACCAGTTGCCGAGCGCCCAAATCGTAGTGACGTGAGTGTGGGGCTGCTGCGGCAGCCGTAAGTGTGAGGACCAGCCACAAGTCTTTTTCTCCAGCACCGTCTTAAGTCCAAACTGTCACTAAACGAATGACCATTAAGCGAGGAGTGCCTTTAAATGCGAAATTGTGTCGGATGTCCCGTCTGTGTCTATACAGCAGCTGCCCTGCCAGTTTAGGTGGGAGGGTGGTTTCCTTCTTGGTGGCTCTTTTTTTCCCAAAGAACTTTATTATTTTCCAAAGTATTCTTCAAGGGCATCCACTCCTTCATCCAAAGCAGACAAGAAGCATAAAAATACAACCTTACATCAGGTAAACCCATCCAGTGATGAGGCCGCTACTGTATCCCCTCAGGACTTTTGTGTTCAGTCGTGTGGACTGCGTGTATGTAGTTGCCTTTCTCTTGTCATGTACTCATCTTCCGCTCTGTTTGTGTGTGTGTGTGTCTGTGTGTTTGTGTACACCCAGACTTCCTCATTCTTTGGCATCTTGTAACAATTTATATTTAATTCTTGGTTTCTTGCCTTGCCAAATGAACTCAGAGACAGCCTGCCATTGTTTAAATGGTAAATCTGTTGACAAAATCGGTATAATCTGAAAAAGAGGCAACATCCTAGGCAAAACATTCATCTTAATCACAGAAATTCTCCCCGTAAGAGACTATTGTAGTTTTTCCCATCTTAACAAGTCTTCTTTCACATCATTCCGAATTGTAACATCGTTATTCTGAAACGACATACTCTTCTCAGTTGATAAAATCACCCCCAAATATCGAACCTTTCTCTCAGTCTTAGACCAGTCTTACTCATCAGCAATTCTTGGTTGGACAAAGTCATATTTTGGGGCAGCATCTTTGTTTTTTGCTTCTTTACTTCCAGCCCTGCCAATGACACAAACTCTCTCGAATTCTTCATGAGATGTTCTACATTATCCAAAGGCTCTTGCAATATCAAAGCATGATGAATAAAGTCCTGTAGAATTTCCTTCATTCTTTCGGCCAATATTGAAGCAAATATTTTAGAGTTGTTATTCAACAGTGAAATGGGTCTATAATTCAGTTTCAGACGCCACTCTCCCCTTTCCTGCTGCCCCAACGCTTCAGACCATCCAGATGCCACAGAGAGTGGTTGGCAGGCAAGCTGACTGGAAGTTCTGGTTCTTTTGCAAGCTTGCTTTTGGGGCTCCAGGTCTAATGGGAGCGATTAAAAGAATGTGCATGGTATCAACGAGTGTTTCTCCACCTCAGCAACCTTAAGATGGGGGGACTTCAACTCCCAGCATTGCCCAGCCAGCATGGGGAACGGCTGGCTGGAGAATCCAGGGAGTTCAAGTCCCCCCATCTTATGGTTGCTGAGGTGGAGAAACACCGAGGTCAAAGACGAAGCGCATCCCGTCTTGTTTCTCGCGGTATCCATTCATCCAAATTGACCAGGAAGGCACAAGGAGACTTTAAGTGCCTTCCGAGGAACGCATTACAAACGCCCCCTGAAGGCAGTCCGTCTAAGGGAAGCTCTGCTTCGTAGCGGGCTAGCGCGTGCTCTCCCGTCTCCTCCACACTTGGAGCCAAAACAACGCTCGTGAAATACTTGCGCACGGCTTGGATCAGCCTTGTCCTAACCTGGCATTCCTCCCGATAGGCCAGAATTGCCACGCCCAAAACCGCCCGGTTCCAATGGGGACAGACGGATTAAGGAATGTTTGTGGAGAGGTGCCAATATTCGGTCAATTTTTGGGGAGCGGCGGGCGAAAACGGGCTGATTTCTCCAGGAGGGAGCTTTCTCAGACACAGCAGCTCGGAATAACTCTGAGGTTATTTGGGGTTTTACTATATGGGTCTGTTGAGGTTTTCCTACTAACGATTAAGACTGCTATTGTACCTAATCATTTTGGCCTGGGTGAAGAGGTTGTATTTGACTGACTCCTTCACGTGGTTAATGCAAATCGCCTGGGGGGAGGAGGACCTGCCCAGACTTCTCACTTCCTCTTTTTTTTCTCTGCCGGCAATGTAGCCAAGCAAGGCTTGCTCCAAAGGGGAGCTAAGTCCTTTAAATATGTTTTGCTTTTGTTTTGCTTCCGGTAAATAAATTATTTTTATAGAAAAGCTTGGTGTGTGACTTTTTTGACCTCTCCTGGGCTAAAGGCTTTCCCAGCATCTGCCAACAGGGTCTGTTTCGAACACAGCTCGGAATACACAAGTTTAGCATAAAGAAGCACGAGATTGCAAGAGCGTTTATCCCTTGTGTTCAGCCCACAAAATGAGACGATAAAAGGAATCCCGCCCCATCAAGTCCCGCCTACGGCGCCCCAAAGCGGATGCGTTCAACGGCTCGGCCCCAACCACAAGGTGGTGACTGTGGCGGTCCAGCAGCTGCGTTGATATTGCCTGCCATTCCGGAGATAACTTCAAATGACCAAGACCACCCACCTTGGACAGCATTGGTCCAGGATTTATCCCGCCGCCTTCTACGTTACGAAGACTGCGATCAAAACTAAAGCTTACGTTTTACAGTTCTCGGAGCGCACAGCTTTTGCCTTTTGCCAATCTAGCAGAAGAGAGATCCTGGCGTTTCCCATAGCACCCGAACCGTTACCAATCTTGTTTCATACAGGAAAACTTACCGAGGGGTCGTCCCGAGCCGGGAATGAAAAGACCCAGGCAGTGGCTGGAACAGAGGTGGGTTTCTTTCCCAAGAGCAGGTACAGCGCATGCTGGTTGGAAGGCCACCCTGTGGATTTCCCCGCCAGCCAGTTATACGCTGGAGCTTGGCTGTTGCTGTGCTACGGTGTTCCCGCCTCCTCGGAACCTGAGCGAGGTGTAATTCCCCCGGGCTGCAGAGAGGAGGCGCTGTGTGCTCAGGCCCCCTGCTGTTTGCCTTTCCTGCTCCCATGGGCCGAGTTCCCTGCGGGGCTGTGGCTTTGGCCAGGGCCTGGACGGGCCACCTCGGGAGGACATTTTTCTCATCACAATCATGACAAGATTGGCTTAGACTGCCCCATGGGGCAGCCTTTAATCAATCAATCAATCAATCAATCAGTCAATCAATCAATCAATCAATCAATCGTGACTGGGCCAGTCACTCTCTCTCAGCCAAACTCACCCCCCAGGGTTGTGGTTGTGGGGAAAACAGGAGGAGGAAGGAGTATTAGGTACCTTTGCCACCTTGAGTTAGGTATAAAAATAATAACGGCAGAAGGGAAACTAACTAACTACACAAATGAAGGCTAAAATACAATAGAAACAGAATCCTGAAATATAAATATAACATCCAAGATGGGGATATTAAAATATTCTTCGTTTAAATTCATGTAAGTCACAGAGGCCATGAACTATTATCATCATTATCATTTTATGGATTTATTTCTATTTCCAATTTTGTCACTGCCCATCTCACTCAAGGAGCAAATAAAACGAAGATAAACACAGGTTAAAATACAATAAAAACAGTATACTGAAATATAAAAATAAACCTACAATCCAAGAGGGAGATATTAAAAAGTTCTTAATTTAAGTTCATGTAAGTCACGGGAGCGAAGGAGAAGAAGAAGAAGTGGTGTAATAATAGCTGTTATTATTCTTATTCTGATTCGGTTTTTCTCGCACTTTTCCTAGCCAGAAGTGCAACCACAAGATGGGCTAGAGCAGCCATATAAAGGGCCATCCTAAATTAATCCTTTTTCCTTGGGATCCCCGCTTTTCTGCAGCAGCTCAAGGCTCCCATCACAACAACCCAGCGAGGTGGGCTCAGAAAAAGACTCAGGGAGCTACAACTCCCTGTTAACTCCACAGGCCATCATCCGCAGCCGTGCCTCGCACGGCTGCCCTGAGGAGGGAGCGCCCGGGGCTCGATCGCGGTGCGCTTGCCTTCGTCCTGCGCCACCGCGCAGAACGAGCCCGGACCCGCTACGCTACACCGACCCCTCCGCTGACAGCCGGCCGCCGGGAAGCCTTAAGAAGGCGACGACGCAAGACCTGCATCCGGGACCCCGCCGCGGGCTGCCATGGCAACGCGCCAGCCCCTCCCTGGCATCCCCGCGCGCGCCTCTCTCCCTCCCGCTCTCCCGCTCAGAACCTGCGGAGGGAGGGAGGGGGGAGGAGCGGAATCACGAAGCGCGCTGGAGGAGTTTTGGCCCTCGCCGCCGCCGCAGGCCAAGCGCGCTTTTTCCTCCTGAGCGGGGGAAGCCGGCCCGCCCGCCCGCCCGCCCTTCTTCCGGCACCGACCTCCGAAACACGGCTCCCCGGGGCCTCTTCTCCGCTCTTCGGGAGTCCCCCTCTTCTTGTTTTCATCTTTGGGGCGGGACTCCCGTACGCTGCAATGCGTGCCACGCCCCCTTTGGGGGGATCGTAGCGCTGTCTGCCGCTGCTGTTTTAGCCGCGGCAGGCAGCAAATGATTGCCCTGCCTCTTCATAAAAGCAAACCCAGCCATCGCTTCGCCTTTTCAGATCCTTCCCCTTGTCACCTCGGAAGGGAATGGCAGAGGCCCAAGGCAAGATTTAATCGGTAGGGAAACTGAAGGTCTTTTTCACCCAGAGAGGAAGGTGATCCCCCAGTCAGACTCCCAAGACCTCAAGAAATCACTCTTTTTTGGTCAAGACTTAACAAAGCCTGACACGACCTAGAATAGGATGTAGAATAAACATACTCCCCGTGTAGAAAGAAGAGGTCCAAACACAGGATTTACTGCAGGGTGATTTTACACCACGGTCGCCACGTGTTGGATCAAAGGCCGGGAAGCATAATTTCACCCCATCAGGATTCACCGTTCAGGAATGGCAGATCCATCTCCACTTGTACAAACTGGAGCACGACTGGCCCAGAGAGAAGGTGCTATGGAAGTCGCCTGTCACATCTTCCGCTCTCGTAGCGCTGCGAAGGGAAGACAAAGCTTCCACTCGCGTCTTACTCCTGCAGAGTAGAGCAACCCAATCAAGGTTAAACTACCCAGGTTAGCCTAGAGAATGCGTGCCAATGGTGGGTCTGTAACTTCCCTGGGACGTTTTTTTAAGACCTTGTGGTGAGAACTCGGCCCCTGTGAACCAGAGGCTTTTCTGTCCCTGGCATACCCCAGGTTTCAAATAGTTCTCCCCCTTGAATACCCCAGGTTTCAAATAGTCGTCCCCCTTCCTCCTTTCCTCACCCCCCCCCAATCTTTAAATCAAGATATATTGATCCCTTTTGGACATTTGGTTGATTTTCATGAACTGGGCCAGCTGGCTCTGAATGAAGTCCCATCCCCAGCCACCCCCCCACCTCCTGGCGGGACTAAATTTATTCATTTACAAGGTATTTTAAGATACTCAGTTGCTTCTCCTGAGACAGGCCAGCACTGGGGATTTCACTTGTTTCTTATTAGAATGACTTAGATATTGGAGTTCTGCTTTGTTTGTTTTAGGATTTGGGTGTAAGCATTTAGCATTTTTAATTAAGTTGAATCTGCTTTGGGAAGGGTTTTGTTCTGAAAAGCAGGATAAAAATGTTAAATCCTGATGAAAGGTTAGGACAGGGTTTGAGGGCATAATTGGCGACCCCTGAAATAGTGGGATCTTGGTGTTCCCAGCATTGCAAACTTGAGCTACCCATCTTCTCGGCTATTCTGCCCAAAGTAACCTCATTCGGAATTCTAGATCGTGCCTGCAAATTACATCAATCCTGGGTAGTTCTAGAGGTAACCTAATCTGCCACCAGAATTAAGTTTGGATCTTCCTCTAGCTCAGGGGAAGCTAGAACTTGCTGGTAAACCAACTCTAGGTTCCTTCCTTGGATAGCTGGTGAACGAGAAAATAGGCTAAGTGAATGAGGAGCTTCACCATTTTTGGTTTCCCCAGGGGGCACTTGGGGGCATTGTCTGCAGGTGGGGACCTAGCCCAGCTGCTCTATGACACGCCCTGGGCATCGGCAGACATCAGGAGACAACTTAGCAGGCCTGGGTGATTTTGTGACCTGCCCTGAGAGGTTCAGCTCTTTGGGTGGCAATCAAGAGACAGCCTGAAATCCATACGTGGATTTCCTTTGTGCAGGTGAAATGGATTTCAGCTTTGGCTGCTCCTGGGAGCCTGGCTTCCTCCTCCTGGCCATGGCCATCCTGGCCTTTGTCCTGTTCCTAACCAGGAAGGTCTTCAATGGCCAATGCTCTGCTGACCTGGAGCGCCTCCAACCTCGGAGGAGCAGCCAAGCCAGGTCCCGAAGGTGGTCTGGAGCCCAGCAGGTGGGTGGATCACTGGCTGGTGGGCTGGGGGCGGTGGTTCTCCCCAAGGATTCAACCAGGGCTGTCCACAGGGTGTGACAAAAGAAATCACGAGACATGGCTGCCATCTTTATACATTTGACCATGCCCTGTGGACACCCTAGAACAGTTGTTCTTGAACCGTTTGACCCCCTGATCCCTTCTCCCGGTCTTGAAGGATGTCATTGGCCCCACAAGAAACCTGTCAGCATCTGTGATTTTCCACAAGGGTCTCAGCAGCGGCAGTCCCAAACTGGACCTTCGACTCACAGACGAGCGATCCCAAATGGCTCCTCCCCCCCCACCCCAGGAATGCCCGATTCCCGCCGTGGGTAATGCCCCCCAGCTCTGCTCCGGGACGGGAGCGGAGGGCATCCAAGGGTTTGGGAGGTCCCTGCACAGGCCGTCTTGCTGAGCACAGAGGCCGATTGGGAGGTGCCAAAAGGGGTGGGGAGCAAAGACAAGCCGTCCTGTGCTCCGAGGGCCACCTTCCTGAAGAGCTCTCGGGGAGGAGGAGGCTGCAAAACTTCAGTCTCGTGGTCTCCCCATCAAAGGTCACTTTTGTTCCTAAGCAAAGTGCTAGGAATGTTTCAACTGCCTCCTGCTGGATTCTTTGCTTGAAACCAGGTTTGCGCAGGTCTTCTGAGCAAATGGCTACGCTTGGCCACCAGGGCCTGTGCTCCAAGCGGTTGACACGGAGAAGACAGAAAGGCAGGCAGGGTCAGGAGAAAAATATAACTGTGGTCAATCTGAATTCGGTGGCTACAGTCAGAGTCTTCTCTTTCAGCACATTCTAGCAACACCCTTAATGTAGCCACCGAATTAACCGGTTTTCTGCCTTGGCCCAATGCACTGAACCTTCAGGTCAATAAAGGGATTGGTTCTGCACAATAGGCTAAACCACAAAAGATCTAATCCAAAGTAACCCAAAGCGGGAAGGGGGGAATATCACTTTTAAAATAAAAATAAAACACTGACAGCTTTGAAGTGGGCTGGGCACGGCAGCATGGATGGCTTTTCCAGCCCTGGGGAGTAAAGGCAGGACCTACTTGAGAAAGCAGCAGAGTGATTAAAACTGAAAAAGAAAAGAAAAAGAAAAAACCCTCTAAATTATATCTATTTTGATCAATTTTATTGAAAAGATCATGTATGTGAAAGGGAGACTACAGAGGCACTTTTGATATACTGCTTTCAACTTCAACATTCTACTCCCATTTTTCAACAAGGGGTGAAAAAGTCAAATGGGGCAGATGCAGGGTCTCTCTGGAAGGCACATCTGCAGCCCGGAGGCCGAGGAGCCTCTGCCCGTCAAGTAACTCCCTCTGCCCTCTCTTCCCAGCAGGGTCCCCCCAACCTCTGAGACCAGGAAGAGGACATCATGGGAATCGTAGAAGGTAACGTGAAGGCACACACACACACCCCCGTGCCCCCGTGGCCGGCCCCGCCAGCCACAGGAAGGGCTCTTCCTCTCCCCTTTTACTCCTTATCCCAGCTCCTGGGGGGTCCCACGGCTGGCTCCCTACAGCCCACCCGGGCGCCCAGACTAAATCCCTGAAGCGCAGAGTAACCAGCCAGGTTCATGCGCTTTATGCCCCAAAGATGTTCAGCAAGGTTAAGGGCGAGATCCTTTCCTGCAGTGGGCAAGTGTAGCCGTGGGAACACAGTCTAAGTAGGACAGGGCTGTGATGCAGGCTGAAGGCTGTCTTCGGACAACATGTATCGCTTGTGTCAGCGGGAAAAACCTCCCAGAAGAATTCCAATCCACAAGGTTCGATGATGCAGAGAAAAGAGTTTATTTGTAACGCGTTTGCAAAGGCGGGTCCCTCCGTGCAAGAAGGAACCCTGAATAGAGTTATCACTACACCTTTATACCCTTTTTCCCTGTCCTCCCCCTCTTTGAGGGTTCAGCTCACATTCTTCCTGTTACCTTGAAGTGGCCACTCTGATTTACAATTTTACAATGCCAGCAGGGTGTCAGGATGTTCCTACAATCCTTATCGTTGTTTTGGATTCTGATGGCTCACCGGACCCTAGTTTATTTTACATAAGGTCAAGATAACCGTGATTGCCTTTTTGTCAGGAAGAGGAAGAACAGACGTGTGATGAAGGTAATCAACACACCTCCTTGAGACATATATGGTTATCGATCGCATCCTCAGGAATGTATTTGCTAATTCTAATGTTTTTCATGTATATCGGGGCCCGTATTTCCTCCTTACTTCACAAGAAAGTTTACACAATCCTAGCAATCCCTCCCCCTTTGTATAACCTTGCTGGCGCCAGCTATTACCCACTATTATCAGCTACAAATTCTAACCCTAATGACTGTTTTAGCACCCATTTTCCTCCCCCCCCCTTGCCTCCTTTCAGGCAGTCCTTTTTCTTCTAGATGAGTTTAAGGCACATCCAGGGGTTCTGTGAACCCCTCATTTTTCCCCGCTCACAATTCCCCCTTCTTCTACTGACTTATATTTCCTGCCTTAAACTCAAAAAGTTTTAAAATGTGTTTCTCTTCTATGTATTCTTTTGGATCATTGTCTTTTAATCTTTGGTACATAATCTTTTGGGGGGCCATACTTTCAATTGTGCTTTGGACAATATTTTTGATAAGCGGGATGAGACATGGGATACACAATAGTCCTACTAGGATCAAAATTCCCATCATGAGAGCTTGCTTCCAGCTCGTGAACAGCCCACCCAGGAATCCCCCTATTTCTGTGTTGAAAGTTCCCTTCCACGTCTGAACTGGGACATGTATTAGTTTTCGGAGGTCTTGAGTGAGATCAGCCACCACCTTTCCAGTTTCATCTATTTCCAGGCAACAGTTACTTAGGTTGAATTTTCCACAAACCCCTCCTTCCTTTGCTAAGATATAGTCTAGGGCTAATCTATTCTGGTATACAGCAATCCTAAGCTTATCCTGTTGTTGGGCAATGACATTTAGAGCAGCATCTATTCTCCTACCTGCTAATTCCAGCACAGCCTGCAATCTTATTATTCTATTGAGCATATATATTGGAGTGCGATAGCCCCAAGATCCATCCTCAGCCCAAGTAGCTGGGTCATAATAAGCAATAATTCTTTCAGGGGGCCATTCATCCTCTTTCCATCTCCCTACTGCTACTCCTGCAAAACCCTCTGAACCCCCTGCATCTCTTCTTTCCCTACTTCCTACCTCATCATATATGGATACCCCTAATGTCTGCTTAGCTTTCATAGGAAGGAGGAAAAAGAAGGTCTAATCCATCCTAAAGTACACGTTCCACTCCAGTCTCTTGGGATCTGCTCATATGCTCTATTTCCACAGACCCAATACATTCCTTCTGGAGCTATTGTGTTTTCCCAATGGAAGCGGTTGGGCCGGGGACTGCCCCCAGCACTCCACCATTTAGCTTCAGACCATTCTGTTTTCACTTCCCAAACCCCTTTACACATGAGGTTTCCCACCTCTTCAGTTCCGTTCCTACGGAAGCAGTTTTTTGCAACTAGGTTGGTGGTGAGGGACCACACAAGGTCCGTGGGTTCCTTCCTAACACCTATGCTGCCGGTCTGGGTCAAATTGTTAAAATATTCTGGGTCCGCTTCTTGAGCTTCCCAGGGCCATTTTTCTCCCATATTTGTCCCCCCGCACACAAAACAATTTTTTACTGTTAGAGTTTGTGCTATTCCCTCAGCCATCTGAATGAATAAATTTTGAGCCTGTTCAGATACTATCTGTTGTTTTCCTGCTTTTTGAAGAGTGTCATATACAGACCAAGTGATCTCTCTCTGCTCCCCTTGATCTACTACTTCCCTCCTTACTTGCAGGTCTATGATCGTGCCAGGGTCCCTACCTCTTCCTTCTATAAAAATCCCATAGCTATATTTTAGAGGGTGTCTTGGAGTTATTTGAATAGTCACTGGGTTACAGTCTTCAAGCTTACAATCACTCCGAGCCACCCCTT